>NC_041390.1:374113621-374128790 GCF_002162155.2 Triticum dicoccoides
CTTCTCCTCGTCCTCCTCCTCCTCCTCCTCCTCCTCCTCCTCTTCTTCTTCTTCTTATTCTTCTTCTTCTTCTTCTTCTTCTTCTTCTTCTACTACTACTACTTCTCCTGCCATTTTTCTTCTTCTCCTCGCCCTCCTCTTCTTCTTATTCTTCTTCTTTTCTTCTCATAATATTTTTTTCAAGAACTAACCTAATTAACCTACAAACTAACCTAACTAACCTATTCTAAAGATAACTAACCTAACTAAACTAGAAAATCAAACTAACCTAGAAAATCAAACTAGTCTAACTAACAGTACTAACTAACCTAATTACTAGAAGTAGAAAAAATGAAACTAACAGTACTAACTAACCTAATTACTAGAAGTAGAAAAAAATAGGGGCCAGCTCACCGGAGTGGGTCAACGGGGCACCGAGGCGGCGGGGTGTCGGGGCAGCTAGGGCATCGGGATGGCAGCGCGCCTGGTTGTCGAGGCGGCGGGGCGCCGGGCCGACGGGAGCGGCAGGGCGGCGAGGGCGACGGGGGCGTCGGGGCACCTGGTTGTCGAGGCGGCGGGGCGGCGAGGGCATCGGGGCGATGGAGTGAGAGACCCCGGGTGTCACAGCCCTAGAATTTGTGTGTAACTAGTTGCATCAGCATCATGCATCTTGTTAAATTCAAGAAATTGGAATTGAGGGAATTTCAAAGCCTCAAAATCAATTAAGGGGAAAAACCCTAAAAATGCATTCAATATTTCCAAAATAGCCTTAGATAATGATGGTTATATTTTGGCAAAGGTTTTGAGCCCAACCAAAAATGATGAACATTTTTATGGAATATTTTGGGCACTGAATTTAAATCACTATTGTATTTGAGTTTGAATTTATATTCATATATTTAGAATATAAGTTCAAATACTTCTGAAATCAATTATGTGATTTTAGCAGGGTCCATACCTATATCATATAAGACTTCAGAAACTTTTTGGCATTGTTTAAATTTGTGTGAATTCAAAACAGTGGCAGAAAGAAATAAATAAAAAAACAGAACAGAAGATAACAATAAGAGCGGAAACCTTACCTGGCTTACCAGTCGTGGCCCAGTTGGCCAGCCCACTGGCCCCCTCATGTCGTCTTCCTCCTTGCCAGAAGGACGGGCATGTGCTCTGACGCGCGCGCACCGCCGTGCGTCCACCTCCTGCTTGCCGCCACTGCTGCTGGAGGGCGCCAAGAGCTCCACGACACCCCTGCTTCTCCCCCCTCTCTGGTTCCTCCCTCTCCCCCCAGCGCTCGCGCCCGCAGCCACCCGAGCGAGACTGTCGCCGCCGCTTGCTGTCACCGCGTCCACCGTGTTCCCCGAGCCGCCCTGAGCTATCCTCGAGCTCCGCCACCTCGTTCCCTACCTCCTCACCGAGCTAAGCTACCGGAAGGGCCCCGAAGCGCCGCCCCACCGCTTTTCCCCTCCTCGGCCGCCAGAGATTCACCTCGCCGCCCCGCTCAGCTCCAGCCTTCCCCGTGCCCGCTTAGACACCTGCTGCAACCGCTGTGAGCTGCTACTCCTCCTCCCCCTCTCCGTTTTCTCGGTTGCACGCGTAGTCGCCATTTCGCCGATCACCGAACCCCGCCGCCGCCTGCGCTCGCCGCCACCGACCCTCCGGTGACCATTTGGTCCAGGGCGCGTGTCCACCGAGCTCGCTGCACCGCATAGAGCATCTCCAGTGCTTTGCCCCGCCCGTTTGCACAGTGCAGCCGCGCTCCCGCTCACACCCGAACACCAGCCGCCGCAGCCAAGCTCCTCATCGTCGTCTCTGGCCGCCCCAGCCCCTGCAACCACCACCGTTGGATGCACCGCATCATAGCCGTTCCAACGAGACCAGCCCTGCTTGCTCCCGTCACCGGAGTTGGCCGGACGGGTAGTGCCGCCACGTCCTGGTTGCGCCGGCGATTAGTCGGCGGTGATAGCCACTGTTAGGGGTTAATCACCCCGCTAACTAAGCCCCTAGCCACTGACAGTCGGGCCCCACCGATTTATTTAAACCCCTAATAAAATTAGTTAGACTTAAGAAAATCCCGGTGGACCCACACGTCAGTGTTGACTGTGCTGATGTGGCCGTTGATCGAGCCCACCTGTCCGTGACCTAACAAGCCCAGGGTCACTGACTACAGGGTCCCGCTGGTCAGGTTTGACCTGAACCATGTCCCGTTGACCTGCTAACGTCATGACGATGTCAGGCTGACGCAGTAATCCTTTTCTGGAATTTAAATAAATCTTAAATGATTTATTTATTTCAGAAAATATCCATAACTTCGAAAAATCATAGAAAATAATCTATAACTCCAAAGGAAATAAGCTATATATGAAAAATGATCAGAAAAATATGAAGAATCTATTTATGCCATCTTCATGCATGTTTGAGCAAGTTAACATCACTGTTTAGGACAAACTATGTAAGTGGCATTTGATTATTCACATATGAAGTTTGAATTTGAACCCCGGGTTCAAACCAACTTCATCTAATCTGGACTCTAGTTGCATTAGCTCAAACACAAGCATATTGCCATGTCATGATCATGCATCATATTGTTGTATTGCATTGATTGTGTCCTTCTCTGTTTGCCGGTAACCATCCCCTCTCAATAGACGATGTTTCCGACAACATGATCGATGACACTAATCAAGAGCTATATTATCTTCAGGAGTGCCAGGCAAGCAAAACTCCCTTGTTCATTCCGATACAATCCCACTCTCTCGCTCCTGCTCTCTTTTACTGCATTAGGACAACAACGATTCAACTATTACATGCTGAGGTAGTTAAACCCCTTTCCTCTGCATGACCTGTCATTGCCACAGTAAATAGATGAAACCCACTAGCATGAGTAGGAGTTGTTTGAGCCCTGATGTGCCTACTCATTCATGTTTGTTTGTCATGCCTTCTACTGCTTAGAGTTAAGTCAGGTCTGATTCATCGGGGATGAATTGGAATGGTGATGAACATGTCCTACTGTGTGTGAGCTAAGTGTGTGAACATGATTTGGTAAAGGTAGCGGTGAGAGGCCATGTAGGAGTACATGTGGGGTTGTCTCATTGAAACCGTTCTCAGGAACTGAGTTCTGTGTTTGTGATCCATGAACAGCTACTACCACTAATTGGGATCCTTAATTGACCCTCTCGACTTATTAACTGCCTAGTCCTTTGTCCAGGAGTTGCAACTAGTTTCTGGTGTTTATAGGATATGTGTTGGCGGCCGTGCGTAGCGCTGACCCTAGAGGTGGGCTATGATGCGATAGATACACAGTGGCACGGTGTACCGGGTACCCGTTTGGTGTCTCGGGAACCCTGCACACATCGTTTGGGGCTGTGAGCGAAACTCCGGCCGGATCACCTCGCGGATGGAACCTGAATAGGCGATAAACCTGGACTAGAGACTTGTGTGGTTAGTCAGGTTGTGGCCGACTCCCTCGCCAGGCTTCCGCGTGAAGGTTGCCGAGATACACGACGTGTAAATGGTGGTAAGTGGCGAGAGCGTTTGTGAAGAAGTACACCCCTGCAGTGTTATAAATGATCTATTCGAATAGCCGTGTCCGTGGTGAAGGACTTCTGGGTTGCCTATAACAGTTCATAGACAAGTGAAAGTGGATACTCTAAAATGTGCAAGATAAGCGTGAGTGCTATGGATGGCGTTCTCGTAGGGAGACGGGAGCGGATCCATAGTGGTGTATTGATATGGTGAATATGTGGACTCGTGTGCGCCACCTCAAAAGAGTTGCTTGCAGTCATAGTTCAGGTTAGCCACTGAGTCAAAGCTAGCTTGATGCAGTCAAACTCCACCACCCCCCCTTTGTTGATACCGATGCATATGTAGTTAGTTCTGATGTAAGTTTTGCTGGGTACATTTGTACTCACGTTTGCTTAATTTATATTTTTGCAGAGAGACTTCAGTCTCGCTAGTAGTTCCATGTGGACTTCGACATTTAGCTTGTTACCTCAGCTATGATCTTGTGCCCTCAGCAGGGTCTTCTAGATAGTTAGGCTTCTCAGCCTTCTTCATTTGTAGTTGTCTATACTCAGACAAGTTAAGCTTCTGTATGTGCTTGTTGCTTGTATGCTCTGTATGTTTGGGTCATGAGACCCATGTTTGTAATGCTTGGCTCCTCGGAGCCTAATGATAATACTTGAGTCGTAGAGTTATGTTGTGATGCCATGTTGTATTTACACATATCGAGCATATTTTGTGTATGATTGAAATGCTTGGTATGTGTGGGATTCGACAACCTAGTTGTTTATCCTTGGTAGCCTCTCTTATGGGGAAATGTAGTCTTGTGCTTCCATGAGCCATAGTAGTCCGCTACAGCCCGGTTCATCAGAGTCATGCTAGCCCAGCACTACTAGTCCAGAACACTTGACTGGCCGGCATGTGATTCACTTCGTTCCTTTGTCCGTCCCTTCGGGGAAATGTCACGCGGTGACATCCGGATTCCTGCCTAGTCTGCTACAGCCCGGGTTCCCGGAGTCCTGTTAGCCTAGTGCTACAGCCCGGATTCGCATGCTGCTGACCGACATGCTCGATGTTGATTCATGTATGCCTGTCCCCGTAAGTTAGTGCCACTTTGGGTTCACGACTAGTCATGTCGGCCGGGGTTCTTTGTCATATGGATGCTAGCGACACTATCATATACGTGAGCCAAAAGGCGCAGACGGTCCCGGGCCATGGTAAGGCGACACCCGTGGGAATACCGTGCGTGAGGCAGCAAAGTGATATGAGGTGTTACAGGCTAGATCGGTGTGACTTAGAATTGGGGTCCTGATAGCGTTGGTATCAGAGGCTGACTGCCTATAGGATTACCAAGCCATACCAGTCGAAGTTGAGTCTAGAAATGCTTTAGTTATATAAGGGAATTGATTGTGGAAGGGAACATAAAGCTCTTTTTACTCCTTTACCTTATGCCCTTCTGATCTGAGTCATCCTCTTCTCTTATATGGGGATTAAGAACTAGGCATTCTCATCTATCTATCAGGATGACGAGTTACTATGATAGATACTTATAGGATTGATGGATTTAAGCCCTAGTTCAGTTTCTACTACTTCCGTGTGTTCATAGTTGGTCTCGGAACCTTGATATTGTGCTTCTGAGTGGTCATGCCAGTATTTTGCAGGATGTCTCAAATCTTTTTGAGCAGTTACAGCCGTTATGCTATCCGAGTCATCCCAGGTTACTAAATAGTCTGATGCATTTGCAAATCCTTTCTTTCCGTTGCTGATGTCCTTTTGGTCAGAATAAGCACACTAACCGGTGCGTTGAGGTACTCTATTGCCTCGGTATATATGTTGGGGCTATTATTACTACCCTAGGTGTTTTAGGGAGTCACCTAGTAATCTAGCCATGTTTTGTGTTCCCCGTGTGATGATTCTGGCCACCATTCTCGAAAGCATCCCGTGATGCCATTTAGTAGTAGGTATTCTACTCCTGGGTTCTTGACCCAAGATCCACTCTACTTACCTCGTGTTGATAGTGTTTCTCGTACCTTTAGGATATTAGTAATCTTTGTGATAGTCTTCGAGGTCCGTGGTATATCATTCTTCCAAATACCATGAACCATCATGGCAGAAGTTCTTTTAAACCAAAAGATCACAACCAGGGTGCTCTTCAGGAGTACTCCATTCATATTGTCAATCTGCCAGTCCCTTTTCTTCTGCACGGGTTATCCGGAAGTAATATGTTGAACTTGTTCGACATACTAATCTATGCATCCATAACTCAGAAAATCATATGTTCTTTGAGTTGTCCCTCATTAGTTGTTTTCTGACCTCTGACTATCAATTTGTAGTCAGGAGTAGTCGTGCATTCGTGTTATCGATGCCTATTGTTCTTGTGGTCCGACAAACCATTCTATTCCGGAATGACTAGGAGAAACAAACTCCAGCACCTCATCCATTTCTTGGACTGGTCAAAGTAGTTGTATTTCGCAGATCAAAATGCCAATCCAGCTTTTGCTCTGTTCTACCTTGGAGTGTTACCATCTTTATGTCAAGAATGTCATGAGAATTGCACCACCTCTTATGAATTCTTGATGGAGTGATACTTCTCGCCGTCATTATTCATTCCTTGGTCCCGTGTTGTTGTAACCGGAATGCCAACAAGTGAATAGTGATGTGTGAAATCAATACTCTTAGCAACAAGTTGCTTTGTAGTTAATGGACAATACTCTCACTCTTAGCGTGCTGGTTATTGAATCATCATCCTAAGATTGATCGTGCTGCCTAGTCCTTATTTCCAGTGCACACTTTGATCAATGAGTTCGGATTACTCAATCCCTTGCTTATTTGATCATATCGTCTTGCCCTGAAAAGCAAGATTGTTCTCGAGCTTAGAGACATATCGGTAGTTCGTCATTTTTTGGATATCTTCTCGGAAGTATTACCAGGTTTCCCCCTGACCGTTATGTTGAGCTCGCGATCAAGTTGGTTTTCTTATAAACCACCCTTCTCCAAGAATCTGTGTTGGATACCCCTGAGCTAGTTGGTTAAGCCAAGAAACAACTTGGAGAGTTGGAAGACAAAAGCTGGTCTGACTTAGTTCATGTTAAGGGATATCTTTTGTGTGTGTGTGTTGAAGAAAGATGATATCTTCATTGATTGGTCCTCATGATCAGTTGTTGGATCTATTGTCTTGTCAAAACTTTGACTTGAGTATGGGCTATCGTCAAGTCAAATCAGAACCAACGATGTTTGTAATGTTGTCTTACTCGTGCTTGATCCCTCGAGCATACACCATTACATCTTTTGGTCTGACCAATGCTATCACTGTGTTCACATGATGGCGGAAGTCCAGTGATATGGAAATTCCGATGAGTTGCTGTTGAACCCATCAGCAGCATTTTGTCTCCCCCATGATTCATGTTGAACATCAACCTAGTATTGCAAACTTTGTAAGCAATGCCTTCGTGATTCGTTTCATGAAGCTTATGCTTGGATGAAAGAAGTGACTTTCTACAAGTTCACGTGCATTAGGTGTAAGTTGCCGCCATGGGATTGAGAAAGGTTTGTTTTGTTTCCCTTGGAATCATCCCCAATCAGTCATGCATACGTGAGAAATACTCTATGGTTTGGTAGATTAATTACCTCCACTCCATATGTGTTCCTAGCACACCAAGCCACTGATTGATTTGTTCAAGGCGAAGAAGTTCCTTCTTAAGAATCATGACTTATGTTAGGGCTTCGCTACCCTCATTCATGGTTCCCCTCCGGAACTCGATAGTGTTTTGTTGCAAGACTACTATGTGGTCATGCTTGTCTGGAACAGCGTGTTCACATGTATGTAGCAGAACCAGCTCATGTCTTGGAGCTTGCTATCGTAGTTCATTTTTCGAGAATCTCGCAACGCAATCTCATCGATTTATGTTGCTACATTTCTTGTCCAGACATGCTGTCTGAAATATCCCGATACCATCCAGATCTGAATCTCAGGCAGATATGATGGTTGGACCATTCCCAGCATTTGCATTTTGCTCCCAGCTTGCACCGCCATTGTGCCATTTTCTATGGTTTGCCTTCTCAGTAATTAATGTCTAGGATCATCTTCAAAAATGGACTTACCATGAGTCCCATCCATTTCCGGTGATAAGCAAAAATCATCCATTGTGTTGTCTTCAACAAGGTAGTCCACATCATCCATTCTAATCGATATATGCCATTGTTTTGAACCTCCTTGAACGATCGTTGTGATTGTCTTAGGTTGGCATAAAGAGTTTCAATGACCATTATATCAAAAGCTATTCTTTTTGCCACTTAAGGGAATAGATCTATGAGTCACCTTCCCTGAGGTGCCCCATTAGGTAATCATGGCAACTTATCTCCTCGCTACTTTGACACTCACTCACCTTCTCACATAAGCGTGGGATTGTTGCCTACCAATTTGGACCTTCGTCATATGTCCCTCTACATCCCTATTGATATGTGTTTTGTCTCTCAGTTTGCGAGATGTTTCTACGTCTCACTACGTGAATTGATTGTAAGTTGCTCGATCTTTGAGAAGATCAACTCTTCAGGGTTTCCCTTCCTTCTCATTGTCATGATTGGACGGAATTCCCTGAGCAAGATGTCAAGACTAGATGATGAATGGATCAATATATTCTAGAAGAGCAATTGGATCATGAAGATCGTGTTAGCTTTGTGTCCCCTCTATCTGTTTACCTCACGTCCTGAATCTCGGGACGAGATTCTTGTTTAGTGGGGGTGAATTGTCACAGCCCAAGGATTTGTGTGTAACTAGTTGCATCATCATCATGCATCTTGTTAAATTCAAGAAATTGGAATTGAGGGGATTTCAACGCCTCAAAATCAATTAAGGGGAAAACCCTAAAAATTCATTCAATGTTTCCAAAATAGCCTTAAATAATGTTGGTTATATTTTGGCAAAGGTTTTGAGCCCAACCAAAAATGATGAACATTTTTATGGAATATTTTGGGCACCGAATTTAAATCACTATTTTATTTGAGTTTGAATTTATATTCATATATTTAGAACATAAATTCAAATACTTCTGAAATCAATTATGTGATTTTAGCAGGGTCCATACCTGTATCATATAATACTTTAGAAACTTTTTGGCATTGTTGTAATTTGTGTGAATTCAAAACAGTGGCAGAAAGAAATAGATAAAAAGAAAATAGAACAGAAGATAACAATAAGAGCAGAAACCTTACCTGGCTTACCTGTCGCAGCCCAGTTAGCCAGCCCAGCTGGTGGCCCATCCCAGTGGCCCCCTCATGTCGTCTTCCTCCTTGCCAGAAGGACGGGTGTGTGCCGACACTACTGTGCGTCCACCTCCTGCTTGCCGCCACTGCTGCTGGAGGGCGCCAAGAGCGCCACGACACCCCTGCTTCTTCCCCCCTCTCTTGTTCCTCCCTTTACCCCAGCGCTCGCGCCCGCAGCCACCCGAGCGAGACCGTCGCCACCGCTTGCTGTCACCGCGTCCACCGTGTTCCCTGAGCCGCCCCGAGCTATCCCCGAGCTCCGCCACCTCATTCCCTACCTCCTCACCGAGCCAAGCTACCGGGAGGTCCCTGAAGCGCCGCCCTGCCGCTTTTCCCCTCCTTGGCCTCCGGAGATTCGCCTCGCCGCCCCGCTCAGGTCCAGCCTTCCCCGATCCTGCTTCGACGCCTGCTGCAACCGCTGTGAGCTGCTGCTCCTCCTCCCCCTCTCCGTTTTCTGGGTTGCACGCCGTAATCGCCGTTTCGCCGATGACCGAACCCCGCCGCCGCCTGCGCTCACCGCCGCCGATGCTCCGGTGACCATTTGGTCCCGGGCACATGTCCACCGAGCTCGCTGCACCGTGTAGAGCATCTCCAATGCTTCGCCCCGCCAGTTTGCATAGCGCAGTCGCGCTCCCGCGCACACCCGAACGCCGGCCGCCGCGGCCGAGCTCCTTGCCGTCGTCTCCGGCCGCCCCAGCCCTTGCAACCACCACCGTTGGACGTGCCGCATCGCGCCTGTTCCAACGAGACCAGCCCCGCTTGCTCCCGTCGCCGGAGTTGGCCGGACGGGCAACACCGTCGCTTCCTGGTTACGCCGGCGATTAGCCGCCGGTGATAGCCACTGTTAAGGGTTAATCACCCCGCTAACTAAGCCCCTAGCCACTGACAGTCGGGCCCCACCAATTTATTTAAACCCCTAACAAAATTAGTTAAGACTTAAGCTAATCCCGGTGGACCCACGCGTCAGTGTTGACTGTGCTGATGTGGCAGTTGACCGGGCCCACCTGTCCGTGACCTAACAAGCCCAGGGTCACTGACCACAGGGTCCCGCTGGTCAGGTTTGACCTGAACCATGTCCCGTTGACCTGCTGACGTCATGACGATGTCAGGCTGATGTAGTAATCCTTTTCTGGAATTTAAATAAATCTTAAATGATTTATTTATTTCAGAAAATATCCAAAACTTTGAAAAATCATAGAAAATAATCTATAACTCCAATGGAAATAAGTTATATATATGAAAAATGATCAGAAAAATATGAAGAATCTGTTTATGCCATGTTCATGCATGTTTGATCAAGCTAACATCACTGTTTAGGACAAACTAATTAAGTGGAATTTGATTATTCACATATGAAGTTTGAATTTGAACCTTGGGTTCAAACCAACTTCATCTAATCTGGACTCTAGTTGCATTAGCTCAAACACAAGCATATTGCCATGTCATGATCATGCATCATATTGTTGCATTGCATTGATTGTGTCCTTCTCTATTTGCTGGTAACCATCCCCTCTCAATAGACGATGTTCCCGACGACGTGATCGATGACACTGATGAAGAGCTATATTATCTTCAGGAGTGCCAGGCAAGCAAAACTCCCTTGTTCATTCCGATACAATCCCACTCTCTCGCTCCCGCTCTCTTTTATTGCATTAGGACAACAACGATTCAACTGTTAAATGCTACGGTAGTTGAACCCCTTTCCTCTGCATGACCTGTCATTGCCACAGTAAATAGATGAAACCCACTAGCATGAGTAGGAGTTGTTTGAGCCCTAATGTGCCTACTCATTCATGTTTGTTTGTCATGGGTGCTACTGCTTAGAGTTGAGTCAGGTATGATTCATTGGGGATGAATTGTAATGGTGATGAACAAGTCCTACTGTGTGTGAACATGATTTGGTAAAGGTAGTGGTGTGAGGCCATGTAGGAGTACATGGTGGGTTGTCTCATTGAAACCGTTCTCAGGAACTGAGTTATGTGTTTGTGATCCATGAACAACTACTACCACTCATTGGGATCCTTAATTGACCCTCTCGACTTATTAGCTGCCCTAGTCCTCTGTCCAGGAGTTGCAACTAGTTTCTGGTGTTTATAGGATACGTGTTGGCGGACGTACATAGCACTGACCCTAGGGGTGGGCTATGATGCGGTAGATACACAGTGGCATGGTGTACCGGGCACCTGTTTGGTGTCTCGGGAACCCTGCACACATCGTTTGGGGTTGTGAGCGAAACTCCAGCCGGATCTCCTCGTGGATGGAACCCGAATACGCGATAAACCTGGACTAGAGACTTGTGTGGTTAGTCAGGTCGTGGCCGACTCCTTCACCTGGCTTCCGCTTGAAGGTTGCCGAGATACACGACGTGTACATGATGGTAATTGGCGAGAGCGTGTGTGAAGAAGTACACCCCTGCAGGGTTATAAATGATCTATTCAAATATCCGTGTCCGCGGTAAAGGACTTCTGGTTTGACTATAATAGTTCATAGACAAGTGAAAGTGGATACTCTAAAATGTGCAAGATAAGTGTGAGTGCTATGGATGGCGTTCTCGTAGGGAGACTGGAGCGGATCCATAGTGGTGTATTGCTATGGTGAATATGTGGACGTGTGCGCCACCTCAAAAGAGTTGCTTGCAGTCGTAGTTCAGGTTAGCCACTAAGTCAAAGCTGGCTTGCTGCAGTCAAACTCCACCAACCCACCGATGCATATGTAGTTATATGATGTAAGTCTTGCTGGGTACATTTGTACTCACATTTGCTTAATTAATGTTTTTGCGGAGAGACTTCATTCTTGCTAGTAGTTCCACGTAGACTTCGACGTTTAGCTTGTTACCTCAGCTACGATCTTGTGCCCTCGGCAGGGTCTTGTAGATAGTCAGGCTTCTTAGCCTTCTTCATTTGTAGTTGTCTGTACTCAGACAAGTTAAGCTTCTGCATGTGCTTGTTGCTTGTATGCTCTGTATGTTGGGGTCGTGAGACCCATGTTTGTAATGCTTGGCTCCTCGGAGCCTAATGATAATACTTGAGTCGTAGAGTTATGTTGTGATGCCATGTTGTATTTACACATATCAAGCATATTGTGTGTATGATTGAAATGCTTGGTATGTGTGGGATCCGACAACCTAGTTGTTTATCCTTGGTAGCCTCTCTTATGGGGAAATGTAGTCTTGTGCTTCCATGAGCCATAGTAGTCCGCTACAGCCCGGTTCATCGTAGTCCTGCTAGCCCAGCACTACTGCTCCCGAACACTTGACTGGCCGGCATGTGATTCACTTCGTTCTTGTGTCTGTCCCTTCGGGGAAATGTCACGCGGTGACATCCGGAGTCCTGCCTAGCCTGCTACAGCCCGGGTTCCCGGAGTCCTATTAGCCCAGTGCTACAGCCCGGATTCGCACGCTGCTGACCGACATGCTCGATGTTGAATCATGTATGCCTATCCCCGTAAGTTAGTGCCACTTTGGGTTCACGACTAGTCATGTCGGTCCGGGTTCTCTGTCATATGGATGCTAGCGACACTATCATATACGTGAGCCAAAAGGTGCAACCTGTCCCGGGCCATGGTAAGGCGACACCCGTGGGAATACCGTGCGTGAAGCAGCAAAGTGATATGAGGTGTTACAGGCTAGATCGGTGTGACTTAGAATCGGTGTCCTGACACCGGGGTGACGAGGGCGGCGAGGGCGGCGGGGTGGTGGGGCGGTAGGGGCATCGGGGCGGTGGTTGCAGGGGTCGTGGGGGCACAGCGGACCGCGGGGTGACGGTTGGTGGCCCGATGCGACAGTGCAGCAGGGGGGTCAGGGCGGCGATGGCGGTGGGGGTCGGGAGCGGGGCGGCGATCATGGTCAGGGTCGGGATGGTGGAGTGGGAGAGAAACAGAGATCAAGAGTGGGAGGTGGGTGGGCCGAACGTAGCCGTTAGATGTCGTTCTCTTTGCCGTCTTCTAGCAGACGACAAAGAATCATTGTCATCCGCTAGCAGACGGCAAAGAAAGTGGTCGTTAGGTGGTACTCATTAGTGGTCCACCCTCCCTCTTTGCCGTCTGCTAGCAGACGACAAAGCTTCTATGCCGTCCGCTAGTGGACGACAAAGAGCTTGCTGACGGCAAACATGATCTTTGTCGTCAGCTCTTTCTTTGCCATCAGTTTTGTGTAAGCTTATGGAAAAGACCTTCTTTGTCGTTATCTGGCTAACAACAAAGAGCTGGCAGGGGGCAAAGATCCTGATTCCAGTAGTGAATGTCCAAAAGATAGCTTCAATGTGCAAGTTTAAGCATGCTAGTAAAGGAAAACAAGTGGAAAGGTGTGTTAACTACAACGGGCCTAACATTTAACAACAAGCAAACATAGTCATTCAAACTGGTATTGTGCCGGTCTAAGGACACTAGTTATTGTTAAAAATGGAAAGGCGTGTTAACTACAAGATGTAGCAACCAAATGTAATTATTCATAGTGGTATTGTTGAAATTGATACTGATGAAATTGAACTACACAGTTCATACTTGCACATATAGAACATCACATTGTGAATAACTGGAATAAACAAGGCATACTATGAACAACCAAAGATAACATTTGAAACTGGACATATACTAACTACAAACAACCGAACAATCAGAAAACTTTCAAAGAGGCATATGCTAGCTATAATAGGCTTAACAGCAAGCAAATATATGCATTCCTATCGGTATGTTTAAAACTGGATTGATGAAATGTACTCCAATGTAAATAATTGCACATATAGAGCATCACACTGTGAACAACTGAAATAAACAAGGCATACTGCAAACAACCAGATATAGCAATTAAAGCTGGACATATTCTCACTACACTACGAAAGGGACTCGACAAAACAAATCATGGTTTTCCCCCTGTGAAGAGGCACGACAAAAGAAATCATGGGTTTCCTCACTTGTCACAGATGGGCTCCTTCCCGTGGGAAGAGCACGGACCCTTGATGCGCTCCATGTTGTCGCAGATGGGCTCCTTCCCCTTGGAAGAGCACGGATGTAGGGTGCCCTCCCTGATGTCATAGACGGGTGCTTTCCCCTTGGAAGAGCAGATGAGCTCTTTCCCCTTGGAAGAGCCGGAGAGGGTGCCCTCCTCGTGGTCGCCATCGATGAGGTCTGACTTGGAATCTGTGGATCCCATGCCAGTGTCACAGAACGTGTCCTTCAGAAATGACAAAAGGGGCTCGATGGCAATGTAGGATCGCAAATTGTTGATAGCAAGCCAAATGAGATCCGCAGTGGGGCCATGGATGAGATCAATGACGGTTGAACCCGAGGGGTTGGGGGTGGGCCACTTAACCTGTGACATAGCCTGCCTCAGGCCGTCGTTGTCGATGACCTCGATGTCGTAGTCGGCGGCCAAGACATGCCCGCATACTCTAGCCCATTTCTTGAGTGCTTGCTTCTAGTAATGGTCGTCAGCTTCCTCGACGACGTTGGGCGAAGAGACCGCGATACACCTCTTTTTGGTCCAGTTGCTCCTCGAGCTCCACGGGAAACGTAGCCGGGCTTAGGCTGCGACGCTCTCGAGTGGGGGATGGGGATCTGTGGGAAAGGGGGCCTTTGGAAAGCATCATCTATGAAACTCAGGGCGGCCTGAGTATGGAGATCGGTGGGTAACCTAGACGGACAAACTGGCAGATGTTGACAATGAAGGCCTTGCGGTGGCGGCGGCGACAGGGACCTTGCTATGGTTTCAAGCGGGGAGGGTGTGTGTGTGCGCGCACACGCCCGAGGAGGTTTTCGTGTGTGTGTGTGGAGGGGGGCGGGGTGTGTGTTTGAGGACATGACCCAGGTACTGAAAATTTTAGTACACAGGAGTCAAACGCGGGAGTGAAATGCTGGGGCTATTGAAAATTTTGATGATGGTGCATCGCACACGGTCCGGAGATAAGAACCGTGTGTTATCAAACAGAAAAACCCACGAGGTGGGTAGATATTTTCAAGGGATGCATGCGGGATTGGGAACAAGAAACATCACGCATGGTCGAAACACAATAACCGTGTGTTATCAAACAGAAAAAGCTGCAGGCGGGTCGATATTTTTGAGAGGGGAAGCCTCGTGGAGCCCAATGCACACGGTTAGTTTGAGGGAACTGTGTCTGTTGCGTCATACAACTTTTCTAATGTTCATAAATTTGGCGAAAAATGAAGCGGGAGAGGGTCAGAACACAAACACACTTGCATGTCGAGCAAATTTATGTATGAAAAGGGTGGTTTGATTTTCAAATACCAAATGCAACTTTGATGGGGTACCTATTTCGCAAAGTGCACGTTATTGCTTGACTGCACCCCCCCTCATGTCGGCATGAAGGGAATCCTAAGCTATGAATGCATGCCCCCTCCCCCCGAACCAAGGTTCACCTAGCAGATTGCGAAGTAGGTAGCAGCTCCCCCCTCGTGTCGGCACGAAGGGAATCCTAAG
>NC_041390.1:374129037-374134825 GCF_002162155.2 Triticum dicoccoides
ATGCATGGCCCCCTCCCCAACCAAGGTTCACCTAGCAAAGTGCGAAGTATCACCCCCCCCCACACACACACACTTTCAGTCGGCGGGCCAGAGAGGCATATCTCACCAAGATGGATCGTAAAACGGACCAAGAAAAATCCACCTTGGTCGTACAACCTCTCTCTTGTTGTTGGTCAAAGTGATGGTCGTCCATCCGACCCCAGAGATGGGCTAGCTCGCCAATAATCACGCAAGTAGCTAGTCCCCAAAGACAACCACTGCATGCATGTGGCCCAAACATATGTATGGAGAGGTGTGTTTTTGAGTACACAATGGAACAACTTTGATGTGGCACCGTGATTTCGAACTAGAAATCCCCACACTGAGTGAGGGTTAGGTTGATGATGCATATGTATGTTACACCACACTTCAAGCCAACGATGGTGATTCATGCATGCATGCATGCATGCATAGTATATGCGCTCAAACTTAATTAGGTCTGAATCTCAACATCAACTATACTACGATAACACGAACCAAATGAAGAATCCGCCATGGTAACCTATCTTGTTGTCGATCAAGGTGATCATGGATGTCCATAGGCTTGTCGCCGATAACCATGCGAGGGAGTGTACCGTTCGAAGGCAACCACTACATGCATATCTATGGAGGTGATGCGTGCATGCATGTTTGAATACCATTTCACAACATTGATGTGGCGTGTGCATAAAAAATCGTACACTCCCCACACAGAGCGAGATCGGTTCATGAAGTGTCGTTGTAGTAGCCACTTCGACTCGATGGGAGGGATTCATGCGTACACACGCATGTGTGCGGGCTCAAACTGTATCATGCATGTCATCCCAGAGCATGACCTATATATATATACCTTATTACAAGCAAAATAAATCCCCTCCTATGTCAAATTAACCTCTCTCGTTGGCAGGCAAAAGTAGTGATGGACCAAGCGGGCCCACAGATGGATAGCATGGATATCGCTGATAACCGCTTAAGTGGGTGCGAGAGGAAAACCACCATCACTTTGCATGTGGGCCAAAGATATATATGTTGAATACCCAAATTGCACAACTTTTATGTGACACATGCCTCAAAAACTGTAAACCATGCACCCACACAGAGCGAGTTTCATGAAGCGTACTACATATGATGGTCCCCTTCCCCCCTCTTCGACGCATACTATATGCTCCTACCATGATATGTACAACCCAAAATAATCCTCATTGATGGTGAAATTAATTAACCTCTCCTGATGTAGGTCAAAGTGATGCATGCATGCATCGACTATGGCCTCATGGGCCCATAGATGTAAGCGTCACACATGAGTGTCCTAGCTAGGATAACCACTGCGTGGATGCATGTGGCCCAAAGAGGTGTTGTGTGATTTTTGAATAGCCAATTTTACAATTTTGATGTGGCACGTGCCTCGGAAACCGAAAAGTCCCAACACTAAGTGACGTGTACTTGTTCACGGACGCGTACGTATAGTATATATGCTAGTCCCCTCCCACCTCTTCGACGCGTACTATATACCACCATAACACAAACAAAAATGATTCTACTTTGCTGGTCAAATTAACCTCACTGCCAGCTGTTCGTCAAAGTGAAGGATGATGACCTCATGGGCCCACAGAAAGTGTCACACGTGAGTATCAAGTGTCGTGTAGGACAACCATCGTCTGCATGTGGCCAAAACATGTATGTATGAAAGGGTTGTGTAATGTTTTAAATAACGAATTCACAACTTTGATGTGGCACCAGCGTGCCTAACAAAACGGCCAACCCACACATTGGCTCATAACTCGTAGTGTATTGCGAGCCACCCACCCACCCCCAGACGCACTCACCCTCACACACACCGCGAATCCACCGCAACTACGATGCATGTTAAATTAATTATCCCACAGTGAACATATGTTACCAAAGCAGGGACGTTTTAATTTCGAAAAAACCCAGAGATCATTAAGACATTTTACTACATTAACTAATTGATTTTCTACAGGTATAATGTGCAAAAATCAAATTTGAGCTACATGCACACATGACAGTGCACCTAAATGGATTGCAAAAACACATGTGTCTCACTGGGTGCATGGTTACTCCCCGTGCAACAAATTTCAAACATTGAGAATCTTGATTTTAAATTAAAGTACATCCAAAACTTATTTGATGTTCATGAAACTTATCGTGTTGTCATATGGACACGGATACGAAGTGGATTGTACTTTTTTGTCAAATTTGAGACCACTTTTGATGTACTCTTTATCTAATTATAAACAAGATTTTATTAATAATTGGGAAACAATATCCCAAATGGATTATTTGTTCGAACCGTGAGCGTTAGACCAACAATGGATACGTGCCATGCTTCGGTTAAGCAATAAAGCGGCAGCATTAATCATCCAAATAGAAAAACAATATACGTGCCACTGCGCGACCCATGTGTCGTGTGAGCAGGTGTGAGTTGACGGGACGCACGCGAGCAGTCCGCTGCGCAGGAAGACCGGGAGGCGTGTGTGCAGGTGTGTGAGTTGATGGAGGTGTGCTCACTGCGCAGTGTCATCGGGAGGCATGCGAGTAGCTGTGTGAAAGGACGGTAGGCATGTCAGTAGTCCGGTGTACAGGCTCACCGGGAGGCGAGCCATTGGTTTGACCACCGCCCGTCTCTCTCCAATAACTCCCATTACTCCATATTAATGGTGTGCCCGAGTGGCCGCAGCCCCCATCCTCGCCACACACACAATCCTCTCTCTCCGCTTGCATCCTCGATGTCACTCTCAGTCCTCAAAGCCGTCAGTGTATGAGGATGCTGCCGAAGCGCCCCATCGGAGGGAGTGGCGACGCCGTAGCTGCTAAAGCACCGGAGCACAGCATGGACATGGAGATAGAGGTTGTCGTCACCGCCGGTGAGTTATCGCTGCACCCTGACATCATTGACGGCGTCGAGCTTCCATAGCCGGAGGCGGAGTTCCACAGTGACTCTGGTGACGACTCCGGCGACGACTCCGAAGACCACTCCGGTGACGACTCCGATGACGATGGACAACTAGTTAGTCATCTATACCCATTTATGTGTTAAATAGATCATAGGGTTTCTCTGGTTACTCCTGCCTCCCCCTTTTTGGAATAGAAATCCTATGGTTATGTTCACCCAATCCATGAAATCTGAGTAAGTTTCGTTAGATCCATGTAGTGTATTGATTGTTTGAATGGCACAAGTGATATGTGATTAGTTGTTTCATCTGTGCAAATGATTTCTGCTAGTAATCCGACTAGGTTTAGTGTTCATGCTAAAAATTCCTAGCTAGGACTTGACAATCGATTTTGAATGACCTACATATGTTTGTGCCATTATTTTCTTCAAGATTTGTCTGTACATAGATGACAGTGCTTAGAAATCGAACCATAATCTCTGAATATGTATAAATAAATAGCCATAAATTCCTAATCCTACTTCACGGCATGTAAACGTTGATTTGATGCCAAATTTGTTTTACTATTTGTATAGGTGTTGTCTGACGATGTGGACAGCAAGGATGAAGATGGCCAGAGGAGGTACAAGAGGCAAATCCTAAGGGAGCTTTATGCGGGAATACATAACATGCGTTTTAGGACCTGGAACGGCGGCTATCGATGCCCATTTTGCAACCACAAGCTTCATGACGCGTATATAAGTGTTCTGGCGCATGCAAGAGGACGGGCTGTTGGCTCCTTCAAGCGGAAGTATTCTCGCAGGGTGGCGCATGGCGCATATGACGAGTACCTGGAGAAGCTTCAGGATCGTGCTGGCATGTGAGATGAGATGTGGAATCGAATTATGTATGCTTGAATATTCTTAATGACAGTTGAACTATGTACTTATGGTTGAACTATGCTTGTGTACGTGTATGCTAATTATCTATTTCTTAGTATATTTAATGTATGTTTACTTATGTATAACGTGGGATATGGATGCAATCAGTTCGGTTGATTGAATCTACCTCCGTCTTGGTTTATTATTCCCCTTTGTAATTTGTGTTAAATTTTGATCAAAGGTTTAACTGAAAAAATGTTAGTGCAGGTTAGCAAAAATTATATCGTTGGATGGGTATTTGAGCATAGTGTTCAATGATATAATTTTTGTGACATGCATAAACATTTCTTAGTTAAATATTTGGTCAAAATTTGGTAAAAAATACAAAAGGGACCAATAAACCAGGACGGAGGTAGTACATCTATCACACACGGTTCCCAAAATTGGAACCGTGTGCAATGAATTTCATGTTGCCTGTCGTGTCAATCACACACGGTTAGCTCTAGCAAACCGTCGCCTCTGAAATTCTTTGTGGGACAGAAAACCCTCACCATCCAATTCAAAAAAGAAAAAAGAAAACCCTCACCATCCCCATGTCACAAAAACCCTCACCCTACCCGCCACCCCCTCTGGTCCCAATTCACACCTGCACAAGCTTCTCCGCGTCTATGCATGGCACCGCCTATCGCAGCGGTAACCACTTAGCTCGACGCCTGCACCCACCTCAAGGCTGCCGGCAAAGCCCACCGCATTTTGCCACTTTCGCTCGCCGTCGCCTATCACCATCAACTTTTCTCAATGCTTATCATGGTCAACCCAACTCCGCTCGGATGGGGAATCTGTTGTACTGAGGGTTCTTTCTCATGGACAACAAGGTAACTAATTTAATGAGATATTATCTCATCTCTTATCCCAGTTCTTCTGCCTCCTTTAATCACCCGACTGAAATCGCCGTGAATTCATTTTTATTCGAGCTGGTTTGAGGGTTTTCTTCCGTTCATAGAGTGTTCAGTTCGCGGACACATCAGGACCTTGCGGCCTCCGCCAGACATTCCATCTCACCGTACCAGATGAATTGAGGATGCGCGCAGTATGTTCAATCTCACCCTAAATCAGCTGGCATGGCCTACATTCCTGAACATATTCTAAATATTACTACATTTGGATAAATGGTGCCACATGCACCATATACATCAAAGGGGATTGTTTCCGCTCTTCTTTCTATATTAGGCAAATTAATGATGTATTGTTCTTTCGATTACTCTCATATTTCCATGACAACATGTTTACCCTATCTGTTTAATTATAGATTTTTTGTCCTTCAATTTCGACTGTTGTACAGTTCTTTCAATTTGGGCCCATATTTGCATGTTACCATATTTTCTTTAACAATCCTACCATTTTCTGTAGCGTGTCCCTTGCTATGCAACGGAATCTATAGTGCACAATATTTCCCTTTACATAAATCAAGACTGCAGGGATGTCATACTGCACACAAACCATGGATTTACAATCGTTGCTATTGTAAGACTTGATGAACGTAGTGACTCCTATTTTGGCGCTGGCTTTTGGAAATAAATTTCTAAGTTTTACGAAATGAAAGCTGGCACTAGAATTGCACTACACATAAAAGGTCCTAGTCATGAGATATATGGTAACTTCCCATACGATATCATCCGTCCAGACTTTGTCCAAAGTAAGTTTTCTTTTCAATTATCTGCATGTTGACTTACCCAACAATATTAAATGAATTGTGTAGTATTTAGGCAACCACGTGTTATTCTCTTTTCATACTATATTCCTACCTAATAACTTCTAGTTACCAATACACTTTTCCATTGCCCTGTTTTAACTAAATATTCCCTATACTCCCATTTCTATCAAAAAGCGCCGCTGACGAGGAGACTCCGGAGGTGGAGAACGGGGCTGCCAACAAGTGGAGGCGGGGCAAGCTAGAACCGCAAGCGACTCCAGCAGGCCTATACTTCATCCCCCCCC
>NC_041390.1:374135241-374218099 GCF_002162155.2 Triticum dicoccoides
ATCATCTCCCTCCTGTCAATCAAATATAGGGCGCGGACAACCGTTCTTTCCTGGTGATGGTGCCCCCTATGGAACTCCAGCCCTCTCGACCTCATCAACACCCACGAGCTCTACCATGGCTATCGCAAAAGCTTGGATGTGTTCTCCAAGATCCTCGGCAGTCACCTTGGCCCAACTAGAGGCCTTAGAATGGGCAAGTCCCGTTCCAATGGCAAGGACTAAGTCAAGCTTGACGACTAGTTCTGATCCCCTGCCATAGATCAGCTCGAGGAGCTCACTTTTGATGATGGGCATATACGGTCACTGCCAACGTCCGCACTCCGCCTCGCGCCCACACTGCACGTCGCCAAGTTCAGGAACTGCCATCCCCCCTTAATGACGCATCCACTCTTATTCTACCACGATTGAAGCACCTCGACCTCGGCGCCGTCTACCTATAAAATGGTGACATGGAGCACCTGCTCCGTGGCTGTACTGGACTCGAGTACCTTCGTCTACAAGCGATCAATGGGTTGAGTACCTTCCACATCACCTCCATGACTCTTCGAACTATTTATGTGTGTTGCTGGGGCGGCAGGAAGACATCACAACATGTGTACCACGGTATGGTCATTAAGGACACACCTGCACTTGAGAGATTTCTTGTAGTTGATCAAGAAGGTCCAACAAGAATCAATGTCATTTCTGTGCCGAAACTGACAGTGGTGGGCTACTCGTCTGACAAATACTCTGAACTTGTTATTGGATCCACACCTGTTCAGGTACAATAGCCGCTTTCAACCTCGCCTTCTACAAATTAACATTATTTCTAATTTTGAAGATGTTTTTGTCATTCAGAAAATGATTCCGGCAAGCTTGACCGCAAAACTACGTAGAGTGAAGGTCTTGGCACTAGAATCTATCGGGCCCAACCTGGAGCAAGTTGTCATTTTCCTAAGATACTTTCCATGCCTGGAGAAGCTATATGTCAAGGTGATGCTCATTTCCTGTTAAATGTTAACCATAGGGAGTTCAATTTGTGACACCTTTTTTCAAGTTTACAATGACAAGGTAGTACGATTTCTGAAGGATTCTTTTGGAGGATTTCAGTACATACATGCCCCCCATATTGGTTGCTTGATCCATATGGTTACAATCAATAAGCATTTCTCCATTGTATTCATCTGTACTAGTTTTCTGAGGGAACTTTTCATCCACTCGAACCTCTTGTGAAGAAGGCTACATTTTTCTAGAATGTAATCGAATGCCCATGTTAATCATGTCAGATCGAAGATGGCATGCTAGTGCATTTTACAAATCTTGCAAACCAAATAGGCCTATAGTAATGTTCAAAACTGCATGCATGCACTAACACGTTTTCTTCTTTTGCAGATAAGATTAGGCCCAGTGGTGGATAATTTTATACAATATAACAATCACATCGAATGCCTAGATATGCATCCCTTAGAAATTACTTTGAACTCCTACCGAGGGACCTTACAAGAGATTATATTTGCCGGGTTCTTTTTTCTCAGAGCAAGGGTGTTGAAGGTAATGAGGTTTGCCCTATTTTTTTTTGCAAAAATGAATGGTTTGTTGATCAGCGCCGACGCCTGTGGTAGAATAGAATAGGCTAAAAAATGCTGAATTTCATTTTGGAACTTTACATGAAAGAGTAGTCGGAAGTCATCATGTCAACCCCATACATGACTTCTCAGTGGCTGACCCCTTTGCAAAAATTGTGAGGTTTCGAAACCAGACTTAGAAGTGGTAATATTAGTTTGAACCTCTCTGATATCAATGTTCAGCGGATCAGTGATAACCCACAAGTATAGGGGATCGCAACAATTTTCAAGGGTAGAGTATTCAACCGAAATGTATAGATTCGACACAAGGGGAGCCAAAGAATATTTGAAGGTATTAGAAGCTGAGTTGTCAATTCAACCACACCTAGAGATTAATTATCTGCAGCAAGTAATCAGTAGCAAAGTAATATGATATTTTTTATAGTGGTGACAGCAGCAATAATAACTGTAATAGTGATAGCAGTAATTTTGTAGCAAGTGTAACCGTGATGATAGCAGTAGTAACTTAGCAAGAACAATATAAGATAAATTCGTAGGCATTGGATCGGTGACTTGTTGGATGATACTCATCATGAGACAGTTATAACCTAGGGCGATATGGCACTAGCTCCAGTTTGTCAATATAATGTAGGCATGTATTCCGTAAATAGTCATACATGCTTATGGAAAGGACTTGCATGACATCTTTTGTCCTACCCTCCCGTGGCAGCGGGGTCCATATTGGAAACAAAGGGATATTAAGGCCTCCTTTTAATAGAGAACAGGTACAAAGCATTAACACATAGTGAATACATGAACTCCTCAAACTACGGTCATCACCGGGAGTGGTCCCGACTATTGTCACTCCGGGGTTGCCGGATCATAACACGTTGTAGGTAACTATAACTTGCAAGATCGGATCTAGAACATAGATATAAAGGTGATAACATAAACGGTTAAGATCTGAAATCATGGCACCTGGGCCCAAAGTGACAAGCATTAAGCATGGCAAAGTCATACGAACATCAATCTAAGAACATAATGGACACTAGCGATCAAGCCCTAACAAAACTAACTCGATTACCTGATGAATCTCATCCAACTCCTCAGCGACCAGCGAGCCTACAAAGGAATTACTCACTCCCAGTGGGGAGCATCATGGAATTGGTGATGGAAAAGGGTTGGTGATGACGAAGAACGAAGATCCCCCTCTCCGGAGCCCCAAACAGACTCCAGATCTGGCCTCCCGATGAAGAACAGGAGGTGATGGCGGATCCGTCTCTTGGATCGTGATAATTCTTTCTCCTAGATATTTTTCTAGAAAAATAGGATATTATAGCGTCGGTTTCAGGGTCTGCAGGGCTATCAGGTGGGGACAACCCACTTGGGCACGCTAGGAGAGGGGGCGCACCATGGTGGGTTGTGCCCACCTAGGTGCCCCTTTCCGGTAGGTCCTGGCTCCAGAAATTGTTATTATTGATATAAAAAACCCTCGCAAAGTTTTGTTCCATTCCGAGAACTTTTATTTCTGCACAAAAACAACACCATGGTAGTTCTGCTGAAAACAACGTAAGTCTGGGGTTAGTTTCATTCAAATCATTCAAATTAGAGTCCAAAACAAGAGGAAAAGCATTAGGAAAAGTAGATACATTGGAGACGTATCAACTCCCCCAAGCTTAAACCATTGCTTGTGCTCAAGCAATTGAGTTGATAAACTGAAAGTGAAAAAAAAACTTTTACGAACTCTTTTGCTCTTGTTCACATAAATAAGCTTAAACAGCACCTAGGTTTTCAGCCAACATTACAACTAACCATGCCAATAATAACTCTTAAAGATTACATTAACTCATATCAATGACACAATCAGCTAGCGAGCAATAATAAGATATCTCAAACAGCAACACGTTGTCAAAACAATCATGATATAATATGACAATAGTGGTATTTCGCTAGCACTTTTTGAGACCGCAAAACATAAATGCAGAGCACCTCTAAAGTCCAAGCAGCGACTAAACATTGTAATTCATGGTGGAAAAGATTTAGTCATGATGCACCCAACATTAGCTACACACAATGCATAAGTCATGACAGTTGTGCTCTTAGGTTCTAGCGCTTGTTTTAGAAGGTGATGTCACAACATAAAAGTAAATAGATAGTCCCTTTGCAGAGGGAAGCAGTGATTTGCAGAGGTGCCAGAGGTCAAGTTTTTAAAACAGAGATAACTGATATATTGAGACATGCACCCTTCTCATTTACTTCACGACTATCAGTTATCAATATCTCCCATGCTAAACAGGCTAGTGGCGGTTCCCAAGCGATAAAAGGTAAAGGTTTTGACTCCATTGGGAGTTTTTGTTTGATTATTTGAGACATTAACTCTTTTTGTGTTTGCGGTTTGGGACTGGGCATCCCAATTACCGCCCTTTTCTTGTGTGATGGCCAGTGAATAAACACTCGACCAGAGAATAACCTGCTTAGCATGGAAGATACCGACCACCTCATGTCGTTTCATGAACGATCTAGGCACACAAAAAGGATATTTCCTAGAAGTTTTTACAGGTGGCACATGCAAATTTACTTAGGATGGCAGGGTAATACAACATATAGGTAGGTATGGTGGACTCATATGGAATAACTTTGGGTTCAAGGTTTTTGATGTACAAGCAGAATTCCCACTTAGTATAGGCAAAGGCTAGCAATTAGATTGAGAAGCGGCTAGCTAGAGAGCAACAACGATCATGATCATGCATTATGCATAAGTAACATTGGGACTAGCATGAGTAGGATATGATCACCATGAACATAAATATCATAGAGGCTATGTTGGTTTTGATTCAACTACATGCATGAACATGTGCCAAGTCAAGCCACTCGAACATTCAGAGGAGGATACCATATCATCATACTACATCACAATCATTTTAACGCAATGTTGATATCCAAGATAAATCATTCTTCACTCCCAACTACTTATGCATGGCATGAGAAACTATAATCTCTAATTTTCATTGCAAACATGTTTAATCATAATGGCTTTAATCATGGATACTAGGTTAAACATATTTACACAAACAGAACAAGTCGAGTTCATAACAGTTTCTCTCTGCCACGGCCAGTTCATTGAATGTCGTCATTATTGCCTTTCACTTGCACCACCGAACGATGTGAAAATAATAATAGTGCAAGAGCGCTATGGACTAAGCTGGAATCTGCAAAACATTTTATTCAACAGGACAAGACAAGGTAAAATGGGCTCTTTATTAGTTCAATAGTTATTCATATGAGAGCCACTAAACATTTTCATCGTGGTCTTCTCCTTGGTGCAACTCGAATAAAAGGAAAAGAAATTCAGAGAAACACGCTGAAATATTTTGGAGTTTTTGGTTTTCTTGAACAAGCAAATAAAAGGGAAAAGCAAAAATGAGAAAAAATATTTACACGGGAAAGCTCCCAACGAGCAAAAGAAGAACAAGGAAAAAAATTTGGTTTTATTTTTAATACTACATGTAAGCATGCATAGAAAGTAAACTAGCTACAACTAATTTTTTGGCTTTTCTAAAGTTTTTCAAACACACAAGAAGAAAGCAAGAAAAATAAAATTTAAACATGGATGGTACCATGAAGAAGTGTGAACACCGACAAGATGAATAAGTGGACATGAATGTAATGTCGGTGGGAAACACGTACTCCCCCAAGCTTAGGCCTTTGGCCTAACTTGGTAGTCGATCAGTAGCCTAGATAGTAGTTGGGGTACTGAGGAGCGGGCATCCACTGATCCCACTGCCGAGGTTCCTCCTCTGCCTCTACAGCTGCCTGAGCATTCTTGTAAGCGATGATGTCCGCAGGCATAATCCTATATCCACCTCTGGCAACAGAATCAAACAAAGCAGGAGCAGGCAGTGGAATAATATCACGAGTTTTAATGCTAAAAACCAAGTTATAAGGAATAGGAATGTCAGGGGATTTATCATTAGTAAAATGGTGGTGATCCAAGGAAGCACGGTCTAGGTAAACCTTGGTCAGAGGGTAATCATGAGAGCGTATCTCAACCTCGAAGTGAGCCGCCAAACGAGTAGCATAAATCCCACCATGAATTTTACCCTTGGATTTATTAAGGTGGAGGCGACGAGCCACAATAGCTCCCAAGCTATAAGTGTTGTCGCCCTCTAATGCACGACGCAAAACAACAAGGTCTGGTGAGCTTAGGGCACCCACCTTCTCCCTAGTGAGCAAGAATTTTGCAATGAAAAGTGCAAAGTAATGAACCGCAAGAAAATGCAAACCAGTGGCAGTGATAGCTGACACCCCTCTCTCATCTCCCACTTTCAAAGTGCGATAAAAGGCCTCAAACTCAGCTGACCTAGGCTCGGCTATGCTTCCATCAGAAGGGATCATGCATATGTTTGTGAGGATTATGCCTGATGGTTTGCAACATATAAATCAAAACTCACTTCAGGAGGATTATTCCTAGGTAGGAAAGTAAAGCTTTTAACAAAAATGTTTGTGAGGATTTGGTGTTGTTCACACTCATCTGCGATGAAGTCGGTCAGGCCGGCATTAGCAACATATTGTGTAAACTCCTGAAGGATTCTAGCCTCTACGGGGAACGGGGTGTGCGGCCATTCACAAGGCCGTGCTTCCGCCAACCTCCGAGGATGAAGATCACTATCAGATGACTCCCCAACAACACCCTTGGAGTTCTTCTTAGAGCCAAACTTCCTAAAGATATTCATGGTTTTCCTATGAACAAAATTCTGAAATTTATTAGACCACAAAATTTTCTCAACAAAACTTCACAAAAATGATACCAACTACTCATAGGGATACATAGAGGCTATATAAAGCATTCAAACTACTTAGAACACTAAGAATTCAACATGCAAGCTCATCTACAGCAGCACCAAGAGTAGATAATTATTCAAAATATAAACCACTAAAACAAAAGCTATTTCGACAAACGGTGGAGTCACATACCAAGAGAAAATCCACGGAAACAGTTTCGGAAACGGAGCTTCGAGCAAAGAGATCGAAATCCACGGGTTTTAGAGCAAGAACACGGGAGAGAGAGCAATGGATTTTTTTTTCTGGAGGTAGGTGATGATGTGGTGTCAAGAGATAAGTGAGGGGGGCTAGCTCGCCCAAGTGGGTTGTGCCCACCTGGTGCACCTCCCTCTGATGTTATTTCCACCAAAAATTTAGAAATATTCAGAAAAAATCGTATTAAATTTTTAGGGCATTCTAAGAACTTTTATTTTTGGATCATTTTTTATTGCACAGGAAATTCAGAAGACACAGAAAACATGGCAATTTATTTTATTTAAATAACAAAAACATAGAATAAAAAGTAGGGTCAGAAGATAGTGCTTATTAGATTAATCAACTTCATACCACTCAAAAATGATCCATTAATAAGGTTGATCAAGTCTTATTAACAACCACTTTCGATTAGCATGAAACTGAAAAACTTTTGTAAATCACTAAGTTACCTCAATGGGGATATGAATGTCCCCAACAATAAGCATTTCATATTTCTTTTTGACAGTAGGTAGAGGTATTTGAAAACTTCCAATAGTGATTGTCGGGGATTTTTCAATAACATTAATACCAATCACATGGAATTGTTTCTTCGAAAAGTGCATCGTATGCTCATTACCATTAATATGAAAAGTGACCTTGCTTTTATTGCAATCAATAACAGCCCCTGTTGTATTCAAGAAGGGTCTACCAAGGATAATCAACATGTTCTTGTCCTTGGGCATCTCAAGTATAACAAAGTCAGTCAAAATAGTAACATTAGAAACAACAATGGGCACATCCTCATAGATACCGATAGGTATGGTAGTTGATTTGTCAGCCATTTGCAAAAATATTTCAGTAGGTGTGAGTTTATTCAAATCAAGTCTTTTATATAAAGAGAAAGGCATAACACTAACACCAGCTCCTAAATCACACAAAGCAGTTTTCACATAATTCTTTTTGGTAGAGCAAGGTATAGTTGGTATTCCCGAATCTCCAAGTTTTTTTGTACTCCATCTTTAAAAGTATAATTAGCAAGCATAGTGGAGATTTCAGCTTCCGGTATTTTTCTTTTATTAGTGATGATGTCTTTCATATACTTTGCATAAGGAGGCATTTTCAAGATATCAGTCAAGCGAGTAGGCAAAAAGACTGGCCTCAGCATTTCAGCAAAGCGTTCAACTTCTTCATCATCATTCTTTTTAGTTGACTTAGGTGGAAAAGGCATAGGTTTTTGAACCCACGGTTCTCTTTCTTTAATGTGTTTTCTAGCAATGAAGTCTCTTTTATCATACCTTTTATTCTTAGGTTGTGGGTTATCAAGATCAACAGGTGGTTCTATCTCAGCATCATTGTCTGGCTCTTTATTATTTGGTTGATAGTCTTCATGAACATCAGCATTATCTTTTTCATTATCAGTAGGTGAGTGTTCATTACTAGACTGAGTTTCAGCATCTGAGCTAGAAGTTTCATTATCATTATCAGGAGGTTTCTCTATTTCAGGTTCACTAGGAGCATGCAAAGTCCTATCATTTTTATTTTTCTTTCTAGAAGAAATAGGTGCACTAGTGTTAGCTCTCTGTGAATCTTGTTCAATTCTTTTTGGGTGTCCCTCAGGATAAAGTGGTTCCTGAGTCATTTTACCTCCTCTAGTTGCAACTCTAACATCAAAGTCATGTATATTAATATTCATTTCATCAAGCAATTCTCTTTGTGATTTAGCAACATGTTCTAACTGAGTTTGAACCATAGAAGCATGCTTTCCAACACCTCTAACATCATTTGATATTCTAAATAACAATTCACTCAAGCGATCAATCATATCAAAATTGTATTTCAATTATTTCATAACATTTGCATTGAAGTGATCTTGTTTTCTAATATAATTTTCAAACTCATAAAGGCATTGGATAGGATCCATATTGTGAGTATTATCATTATCGTTGAATTTCATAAGAGAATTTACCTCTACCACCTTAGGCAGCGGTGGTGTATTAAGCCCATGTATTTCTTCAATAGGAGGTAAATTTTTAACATCCTCAGCTTGATAGAGGCACATGTGTCCCGTCTTTCGATGAGATGGTGGCTATCATTTTGGAGGAAGTTGACTTTGACGATCCGACTACAATCGTGCGAGGAGGTCGCGCCTTAGCAATCGCTAAACCAACTCCGAGAGGTTATTGACCATGCCGGAGCATGATCAACCTGAGCACGAAGGTCTGTTTTCCTGTAGGCAAACGAAGAACAAGCAAGAAACTAAGATTGCAATCTGGATATTGCGAATATAAGATGAAAGCTTTATTGATCAAGGTGGGGTTATGTGATGCCTTTGTCTGGTCGTTGAACACAAATGAAGTACGTGAAGTTGCAACTATGGAAAACTTTAATCTAAACAAAACCCCCAAAGTCTAAACGACACCCTAAGGGCTGTATATGTCGAGGAAGAGGGAGGAATTTCGTGGCCCTTGGAGGAGGGGTCCGAAACCAACCCTAACTCTTGTTTCCCCATGCATATGGACTCTAAAAACAACCTATACTTAAGTATTTCAAAAATACATGGGCCTAGCCCAATAATGAGGTGACGCAACACCTAGAATAGCCTCTGGACGAAATTTATGAAGTGGCATCTTGCACATTTCGTCCAAGGCTTCATGCACTCCTTATGGTGGCTTCAAAGTCCTGAAATCATCACATGTAACTCCGTTCTTGATCCCCTTGCGCATGCCATCATCTCCATGCTTGGTCTTGCTCCAGTGTTCATCCCTCTTATCCATGCCAGGCCCTTCATTTGCAAGCAAAACAAATGTATCCAATTTAGGCAGCATCATATTCTCAAGAACATTAGAATCATTACCAAGAAACGAAAGTACCTGATAATTTAATTGGCATGCACGAGGTCTAGTAATTGGTCCAGTATGTATAGCAGCAGGGGCTGTGAGTGTAAAAATGGTATTGATGTCCTCATCATCCTCCCCTTCTTGAAATCGTGTCGTCCTCGACGGAAGCTCATCTTCCTCAACCAAATAAGGCTTCAAATCTGCAATGTTAAAAGTGGGACTAACCCCAAAATCTGCAGGCAGCTCAAGTTTATATGAATTATCATTTATTTTCTCTAACACCTTGAAAAGACCATCAGCACATGGCATTAGCTTTGATTTGCACAAATCAGGAAATCTATCCTGATGCAAATGTAACTAAACAAGATGTCCATGTGCAAACACAACATGTTTTCTACCCTTATCTCCACCAAGTTTATATTTAGCATTTATATGCTTAATGTTTTCCTTAGTTAACTCATGCATTTTTAAAATCAGTTCAGCACGTTCTTTAGCATCAAAATTAACCTTCTCCGAAGATGGAAGAGGCAACAAATCCATAGGTGCACGAGGTAGGAAACCATACACAATTTCAAAAGGGCACATCTTAGTAGTAGAATGCAATGAACGATTATAAGAAAATTCAATATGAGGCAAGCATTCTTCCCACATTTTCTTATTATTCTTCAAAACAGCCCTAAGCATAGTAGACAATGTTCTATTGACTACTTCTGTTTGTCCATCAGTTTGGGGGTGACAAGTAGTACTAAAAAGCAGTTTAGTCCCCAACTTAGCCCATAAACATATCCAAAAGTGGCTAAGAAATTTAGTATCACGATCTGAAACAATAGTATTTGGCACACCATGCAAGTGAATAATTTCACGAAAAAACAAATCAGCAACATTAACGACATCATTGCTTTTATGACATGGTATAAAGTGTGCCATTTTCGAGAATCTATCCACGAAAACAAATATGCTATCCCCCCCCTTCTTTGTTCGAGGTAAACCTAAAACAAAGTCCATAGATATATCCTCCGAAGGAACACTAGGTACAGGCAAAGGCATATATAAACCATAAGGATTGAGTCATGACTTAGCTTTTTGACATGTAGTGCAGCGAGCAACAAAACACTCAACATCACGTCTCATCTTTGGCGAAAAGAAATGTGTAGCAAGTATGTCCTCCGTCTTCTTCATGCCAAAGTGTCCCATTAATCCTCCTCCATGCGCCTCCTACAACAACAAAGGCCGAACGGAGCTAGCTGGAATGCATAGCTTGTTAGCACGGATCACAAATCCATCATTAACGACAAACTTGTTCCACGTTCTTCCTTCTTTACAATTCCGCATTACATCTTTAAAATCAGCATCATTCACATATTGATCTTTGATGGTCTCCAAACCAAATATTTTGAAGTCAAGTTGTGAAAGCACAGTATAGCGACGAGACAATGCATCAACAATAACATTTTCTTTTCCCTTCTTGTGTTTAATGACATAAGGGAAAGTCTCAATGAATTCACCCCATTTGGCATGTCTACGATTTTATTTTAGCTTGACTTTTAATATGTTTCAGCGATTCATGATCAGAATGTATAACAAATTCTTTGGGCCATAAATAATGTTGCCATGTTTCTTAAGTCCGAACAAGAGCATATAATTCTATATCATAAGTAGAATAATTCAGACTGGGACCACTCAATTTTTTCAAAAAAGTATGCAACTGGTTTGCCATCTTGTAATAACACACCTCCTAATCTAATTCCACTAGCATCTCATTCAAGCTCAAAAGTCTTATTAAAATCAGGAAGTTGGAGTAAAGGAGCATGTGTCAACTTATCTTTCAATACCGTGAAGGCTTCTTCCTGTGCGGTGCCCCAAACAAAAGGTACATCCTTCTTTGTAAGCTCATTGAGAGGTGCAGCAATGGTGCTGAAATCTCTCACAAAACGCATATAGAATCCAGCGAGGCCAAGAAAACTCCTCACTTGTGTGACAGTTTGGGCTACGGCCAAATCTCAATAGCTTTAATCTTGGCTTTATCAACTTCAGTTCCCTATGGAGTGACAACATAGCCAAGAAAAGATACTCGGTCAGTGCAGAAGGTGCACTTCCCAAGGTTACCAAACAAACGGGCATCATGTAGAGCAATAAAAATAACACGTAAATGTTCCAAATGTTCCTCCAAAGATCCGCCATAAATCAGTATATCATTAAAATAGACTACCACAAATCTTCCAATGAAAGCACGTAAAACTTCATTCATTAATCTCATGAAAGTACTAGGTGCATTAGTTAACCCAAAAGGCATGACTAACCACTCATATAATTCAAACTTAGTTTTAAATGTTGTTTTCCAGTCATCTCCCAATTTCATACGAAATTGATGGTATCCACTATGCAAATCAACTTTGGAGAATATTGTAGAGCCACTCAACTCATCAAGCATGTTGTCTAGCCTAGGAATAGAATGACGATAACGAATAGTAATATTATTAATGCCTCTACAATCAACACACATATGCGACATACCATCCTTTTTGGGCACTAGTATATTAGGAACAACATAAGGACTAAGAGATTCGCATATATAACCTTTGTATCCTCTGGATTTGTACAGTATCACGCACGGTTAGGCAACGAAGCACGTGGAATTATGTCAATCTGATGCTCAGTCCCTCGAATAGGTGGTAATCCCGGTGGCACGCCTTGTGGAAAAATGTCAGCGAACTCCTGCAAAATGTTAGTGACAGCACGAGGCAAAGAGGAAGGTACATCCTCGAAACAAAATAACGCCTCTTTGCACACAAAAGCATACCAAACAAATTTGCTGAAATCTAGATCATCAATATCAGATTTGGTGGCAAGTACACATGCACTTTTCAATTTAATTTAAGAAGCAACACTAGATGGTTTATTATTAGGCTTCATTTGTTGCTCAAATTCTTTTGCCACAATTTGATTTTCACTCCTATATTTCTCCTGTTTTGCTTTATTAACTCTATTAATATCATCTTTCAAAATGGAATCAGGAGTCATAGGAAGCAAAGTAATATTTTTGTCCTTATGAACAAGAGTATACTGATTGTTTCTACGATGGTGTACAATTTTTTTTATCAAATTGCCATGGTCTACCAAGTAATAAGGAACATGCTTGCATAGGTACCACATCACAATCAACATAATCAGCATATGTAGAGATACAAAAATGCACACGAATGGTACGTGTTACCTTAACCTTGCCGCTGTTGTTGAACCATTGGATGTAGTAAGGATGTGGATGTGGTCTTATGGTGAGAGAGAGCTTCTCCACCATCTCCATGCTAGCCAAGTTGTTGCAGCTCCCTCCATCTATGATGACGCGAATAGAATGTTCCTTCACAACTCCCTTTGTATGGAACAAATTATGCCTCTGATTTTGCTCAGCTTGTGTAACCTACACACTCAAAACACATTGAGCAACTAAACATTCATACCTGTCAGCATCTTCAGCAGCCACATATTGCGTCTCATGATCAGAATCATGTCCATCGTGTTCTTCATGTGTAATAAGAGCCAAAGTCTCCTCATCATAGTCACTAGCGGACTCATACCCACCATCCTCAATAGCAATCATCACACGCTAAGATTTTCATTCTCTCAAAAAATGTCCTCTTCTCTTACAACGACGACAAATAATATCACTTGTGTGCCCTGTTGATGCCATGGAAGAAGAAGAGCTCTGCGCAGGCCCGGCAGGTGTGCTCTTAGTAGATAGTGGTGGTTGTGCCTGCTTTCTTGTATCATGGCTGGAGGTGGCACCTAATGGAGGTGATAGTGTAGTGGAAGTAGAGGATTCACGTGGTGTCCATGATAAAGATCAACTTGCAGAAAAGTTAGTTCGCGCCAATGCATGTCGATCCTACACTTCACGTTCAGCATTACAAACAAGATGGAATAAACGAGTGATATTATTATACTCCTTATACTCTAGAATGGTATGAATCTCTCTATTTAATCCACCCATAAAACATGCAAGCATAGCTTCATTCTCCTCAACAATACCACATCTAATCGTGCCAGTTTGTAATTCCTGATAATATTCTTCTACATAATTTTTTCCTTGTCTTAAACGCTGCAATTTTTGAATTAATTCATGTTGATAATATGGTGGAACCCAACGAGTACGCATAGAAGTTTTCAAAGCAACCCAAGTAGATGGAATAGGATATTATCTACAATGTTCAGACCACCAAACACATGCAAAGCTAGTGAAAGCACAAAGAGCAGTAGGAACACGCCTCTCCTTAGGATATTGTAAACATGTAAATCATTGTTCAGTTTCTAACTCCCAAGTAAGATATATATCAGGAACATATATACCCTCAAATGGTGGAATATTAAATTTCTGTTTAGGGAGATGGTCATGATCTCGTACCTGAGGGGGAGCCCTACCATTGCCATTATTTGCATGTGGACGAACTTGTGGTTGTGGTGCTCGTGGTTGCACATAGTTCTGATTTTGATCAACCTCATCCTCGTAATCTCCAGCATAATCATCCTCCTCCGCATCAGCAGCAGGAGCCACAGAAGTATCAATAGCAACACCAATAGTTTGGCCAGGCACAAGAGGAACACGGCTCGCTCAGCGGAGGGTTGTTTCATGACATGGAGGAAGTCGTTCTTGTTGTTGTAGAGGTGCGTTAGGTGCAGCTGATGCTGGTGGTGGAAGACGCGCGAGCATTTTCATTAAACTTGTTATCGAGCTTTGTTTCAAACGTCTTCTCCATGCCATCTATCTTCTCCATGGCCTCTTCAAATCTGTTTAGCACATCTTGCAGCTGTCCACTCATCATTTGCTGAAATTTATCATGCAACTACTTATTTGTCATGTTCTCCAAGTCAGTCTCATCGGCTTGTGATCTTACCATGGTTAGCAGCAACAGAAACACACAAGAATATGATCCTACAGACTACTAACAAGAGGTGGTGGTGGGTGTCACAAATCCGTCAAGCAAATCTCAAATTCTTACCAGTTCTTACACAGCAGCAGGCGGTGATCGGCAACCGTCGTAGTCAAAACTCTCAAAGCATGGATAGAGCGATTACCAGGGAGAGTCAAACGCACGACGTAGATCTATGTGGAGCTGGGAAGGCTTATAATATGGTAGCAAAAAGGGTCAGCAATAATCAATTCAGAGATGGAAAGTTGAATAAACGCTCAATGACGGTACTGTGCTGGTCCTAGGCTAGACCATGCTAGAGACACGAGCCTAGAACACTACCAAAATCACGATGTTGCACTTAAACAAGGAAGGAGTATCTTTTTCTCTTTTTTTGCACTTTTTTTCCTTTTTTTTGCTCCGCAACAATTTTTTTTGAAAAAGTCTACGGATGGTCTAAAAACTGCCTAGCCAGAATTTTCCAGACTTTGTTTTTTTTTTAACTAGAACTATTTTTCTACCGCGGGTAGCACGAAAGTTGGAGAGTCCGACTTGCTCATGACTCGTACTATCGCGTGATCTAGAACTCAGAAATAAAGGAACAAATACTAGACTCGGACTAGGACTGGTGGCGGAGATGAATCTGGTGGAACTCGGACTGGTGGCGGTGATGAATCTGGTGGAACTCGGACTGGTGGCATATATATGTTGCAGGTGAACTCGGATTGGCGTGATGGCGGCCGATAGGTGGTGGCGTATATGGACTTGGATTGGCGGTGAATATGTGGTGGTGGTATATGGCAGCGGCGATGCAGTTGGTGCGGTGGTGATATACGGCAGCAGTGATGATGATGATGCGGTGGTGATATATATGGCAACGGCGATGTCAAAACCTATGAGTAGAACTCGAAACTCTAAAGGACTAGATGGTAAAACCAGCAACTTGACACGACGATGCAACCGCAAATTCAACAAAGCAAATACAGAAAAGATTATGCAAAGGTGATAACCCACAAGTATAGGGGATCAATTGTAGCCTCTTTCGATAAGTAGGAGTGTCGAACCCAGCGAGGAGCTAAAGGCAGAACAAATGTTCCCTCAAGTTCTACCGACCATCGATACAACTCTACGCACGCTTAATGTTTGCTTTACCTAGAACAAGTATGAAACTAGAAGTACTTTGTAGGTGTTTTTGGACAGGTTTGCAAGATAATAAAGAGCACGTAAATAAAAGCTAAGGGGCTGTTTAGATAAAGAAGAAATAAGGTTAGTATAGCGAGTGTGGAAAAGTGGTGGTAGGAGTTGTGAAATTGTCCCTAAGCAATTGACTTCTTTACAAGACCGATAGCAAGTTTTATGTGGGAGAGGCCACTCCTAGCATGTCATCCCTGACTTGGAATTCTATGCACTTAATATTGGAACTATTAGCAAGCATCTGCAACCACTAAAGTTCACTAAGGTAAAACCTAACCATAGCATTAAGATATATTGGTCCCCCTTCAATCCCGTATGCATCAATTTCTATGCTAGGTTGAAGCTTCTGTCACTCTTGCCCTCCAATACATTCTCCTATCAACATACAACTAACCCTATGGTGTGATCCACCCGCGCGCTCATATGATGGGAACCAAAGGATAGCAACATAACCACAAGAAAATTAAATCAATCATAGCAATTCATCAACGAAAATCTACTTAGACATCATAGGATGGCAACACATCATTGGATAATAATATGAAGCATAAAGCACCATGTTCAAGTAGAGGGTACAACGGGTTGCGAGAGAGTGGACTACTATAGATAGATGGGGGAAGGTGATGGATATGTTGGTGAAGATGGCAGAGGTGTTGGTGTAGAGTGCGGTGATGATGACGATGGACACGGCAGCGTTCCGGCGCCACCAGAAGATAAGGGGAGACGGGGGGCCGTTCTTCTTCTTCTTCCATGACCTCCTCCCTAGATGGGAGAAGGGTTTCCCCTCTGGTCCTTGGCCTCCATGGCATGGGAGCGGCAAGAGCCCCTCCGAGATTGGATATGTCTCTCTGTCTCTCTCTGTTTCTGCGTTCTCTCTGTTTGCCCTTCCACCGTTTTTTTATATATATGGAGATCCGTAACTCCGATTGGACTGAAACCTTCGCCGAGATTTTTTTTCTGAAAATAAGCTTTCTTGCGGCAAAAGAATAGCAACAACCGCCTTACGAGGGGCCCACGAGGGTCAGGAGCGTGCCTAGAGGGGTGGGGCGTGCCCCCTACCTTGTGGCTCCCTCGAGCACCGTCTCGCGTTGATTTTCTTCCCATATTCTCCAAATATTCCAAAAATATTCTCCGTCCGTTTTTATCCCGTTTGGATTCTGTTTGATATGGGGTTTCTGCGAAACATAAAACATGCAACAAACATGAACTGGCACTGGGCACTGGATCAATATGTTAGTCCCAAAAATAGTATAAAAAGTTGCCAAAAGTATATGAAAGTTGTATAATATTGGCATGGAACAATCAAAAATTATAGATACGACGTAGACATATCAACATCCCCAAGCTTAATTCTTGCTCGTCCTCGAGTAGGTAAATGATAAAAAAAGATAATTTTGATGTGGAATGCTACCTAGCATAATCTTGATCTTGTAATCTAATCATGGCATGAATATTAAGGCATGCGTGATTCAAAGCAATAGTCTATCATTTGACATAAAAACAATAATACTTCAAGCCTACTAATAAAGCAATCATGTCTTTTAAAAATAACATGGCCAAAGAAAGTTATCCCTACAAAATCATATAGTCTGGCTATGCTCCATCTTCCCCACACAAAATACTCACATCATGCACAACCTTGATGACAAGCCGAGCAATTGGTTCATACTTTTTAACGCTCTTCATCTTTTTCAACCCTCACGCAATACATGAGCGTGAGCCATGGACATAGAACTATAGGCGGAATAGAATATGATGGTGGAGGTTGTGTGGAGAAGACAAAAAGGGAGAAAGTCTCACATCGACGCGGCTAATCAACGGGCTATGGAGATTCCCATCAATTGATGTCAATGTGAGGAGTAGGGATTGCCATGCAACAGATGCACTAGAGATATAAGTGTATGAAAGCTCAAACTGAAACTAAGTGGGTGTGCATCCAACTTTCTTGCTCATGAAGACCTCGGGCATTTGAGGAAGCCCATCATCGGAATATACAAGCCAAGTTCTATAATGAAAATTCCCACTAGTATATGAAAGTGATAACTCAAGAGACTCTCTATATGAAGAACATGGTGCTACTTTGAAGCACAAGTGTGGTAAAAGGATAGTAACATTGCCCCTTCTCTCTTTTTCTCTAATTTTTTTGGGCCTTCTCCTTTTTTTGGCCTTTTTTTCATCCGGAGTCTCATCCCGACTTGTGGGGGAATCATAGTCTCCATCATCCTTTCCTCACTAAGGCAATGCTCTAATAATGATGATCATCACACTGTTATTTACTTACAACTCAATATTACAACTTGATACTAGAACAAAGGTATGACTCTATATGAATGCCTCCGGTGGTGTACTGGGATGTGCAATGATCTAGCATAGCAATGACATCAAAAAACGGACAAGCCATGAAAATATCATGCTAGCTATCTTACGATCATGCAAAGCAATATGACAATAAATGCTCAAGTCATGTATATGATGATAATGGAAGTTGCATGGCAATATATCTCAGAATGGCTATGGAAATGCAATGATAGGTAGCTATGGTGGCTGTTTTGAGGAAGATAAAAGGAGGTTTATGTGTGACCGAGTGTATCATATCACGGAGTTTGGATGCACCAGCGAAGTTTGCACCAACTCTCGAGGTGAGAAAGGGCAATGCACAGTACCGAAGAGGTTAGCAATGATGGAAGGGTGAGAGTGCGTATAATCCATGGACTCACATTAGTCATAAAGAACTCATATACTTATTGCAAAAGTTTATTATCCCTTGAAGCAAAGTACTACTACGCATGCCCCTAGGGGGATAGATTGGTAGGAAAACACCATCGCTCGTCCCCGACCACCACTCATAAGGAAGACAATCAATAAGTACCTCATTCTCCGACTTTGTTACATAAAGGTTCACCATACGTGCATGCTACGGGAATCACAAACCTCAACACAAGTATTTCTACTAATCCACAACTACCCACTAGAATGACTCTAATATTACCATCTTTATATCGCAAAACTATTGCAAGGAATCAAACATATCATATTCAGTGATCTACAACTTTTATGTAGGATTTTATGACTAACCATGTGAATGACCAGTTCCTGTCATCTCTCTAAATAGATATAAGTGAAGCAAGAGAGTTTAATTCTTTCTACAAAAGATATACCCACGCTCTAACAAATATAATTGAAGTAAAAGTGCATTCTACAAATGGTGGTTTTCTATGTGAAGAGAAACAGGCAATCCAAACTTCAAATGATATAGTGAAGCACATGAAGCATTCTATAAAGCCATACTCAAAAATTTTAAGTGAAATGCAAAGATCATTCTATAAATCAACCAAGGACTATCTCATACCAGCATGGTGCATAAAATAAAAATGAAAACTATATGCAAAAGATGCTCCAAGATTGCACATATCGCACGAACGAAACAAATCCGAAAACATACCGATATTTGTTGAAGAAAGATGGGATGCCTTCCGGGGAATCCCCAAGCTTAGACACTTTAGTCTCCTTGAATATTTACTTGTGGTGCCTCAGGCATCCCCAAGCTTGAGCTCTTGCCTCTCTTCCTTCTTCTCACATCGAGACCTTCTCGATCATCGAACACTTCATCCACACAAAACTTCAACAGAAACTCAGTAAGATCCGTTAGTATAATAAAGCAAATAACTACTCTAAGTACTGTTGCAAACAAATTCATATTTTGTTTTGGCATTTTAGATACTCTAATATAACTTTTTCATGGCTTAATCCACTGATATAAATTGATAGTTTCATCAAAACAAGCAAACTATGCATCAAAAACAGAATCTGTCTAAAATAGAATAGTCTGTACTAATCTGAACATTCATCATACCTCTGGTACTCCAAAAATTCGACCACAATTAGGAAACATAAACAATTTATATAGAAAGACATTGCAAAAAGTTTCAGAACCGTTTGACATTTGAGTAAAAAATGTAAAATCGAGCACTACATCCAAAGTTTCTGTCCTGCACCGTACAAACCAACAAGCATCTAAAACATCTTAAAGGCAAACCTTGGCACATTATTTTTACTTTTAAACTTTATAAAAGAACATAACATAAATAAATGACTCTCCAAAACTTCCAGGTTGTCTCCCTGGGAGCTCTTTCTTTAAAGCCATTAAGCTAGGCATAAAGTGCTCAAGTAATGGATCCACCCGGATCCCAAGGTATATCAAAGCCATTTTTAATTAACAATGTTTTGTAATTTAGTAGTGAGCACAAAGTAACATATATCATATAATGACGAAGTCTAACTCTCTTCCTATGCATCGGCATGTCATACAAGAAAAATTCATGCACACAAAGTAAAGGCCAATACATAGCATAAGCAGTTTCTTTATCGTGTTGGAAACATAAAGAGGCGGAGATGTAGTTCCTCTCTCATAATAATTGCAAGTAGGAGCAGCAAGAATATGCATATTATATCTATTAAAATCATCATTTGTAAGAGTAAAACGCAACCCATCAATATAATCCTTAATAAGGGTAAACTTCTCCGATATAGTGTAGTTGGGAGAATTCAAAAAGATAATAGGACTATCATGCGTGGGTGCAATAGCAACAATTTCATGTTTAACATAAGGCACTATAGCAAGTTCATCTCCATAAGCATAATTCATATTGGCATCTTGGCCATAGGCATAGAAAGCATCATCAAAAAGGGATATTTCAAGAGAATCAATGGGATCATGACAATAATAATAGCAATCATCCTTCGGTAAGAACGAAGGGAAATTAAACAATGTATGAGTTGAAGAGTTACTCTCATTAGAAGGTGGGCACGCGTAGCTAATTCGCTCTTCCTCCTTTTGTTCTTCGCTCTCCTCATCATCCTTTTCATCCAATGAGCTCACAATTTCATCAATTTCTTCTTTCATAGACTCCTGCAAAATATTAGTCTCTTCTTGGACAGCGGAGGAGACGTCGATATATGGTTTAACATAGGCATTAGAAGCATAATTCTCATAACAATATTCAAGTATGGCAAAATTTTCAGATTTGTAAAGAGTAGCATCATACTTTTCAATCAAAGAAGCAATTTCATAAGCACCCTTAAAAGCAACAAATTCTTCAATTTGTTGAACGTCATAGTAATTATAAACACCCTTAGCATAAGAGGATACGATTCCATTATCACTAAACAAACATTTGTAGGGAATGTGTTTCTTAGGGTCTTCAGAACAATAAGTAATATCATATATTTCGCATAAATTCCAAGCATAGCATTGCAAACGATGAATTTGATCCAGTAAATGTTTCCCTTTTTCAGATATGCGGTGTCGCACATAACAAGTATGCTCATCTAAAGATTTGCCCTCAACTAAGCTAGTTGGGGTTTCAGCACGAGCACATAGGGATCGAAGATGATCCAAGTAAAAAGCTTCAGTAGTGTGATAGATTTTGAGTGGTTCTTCAACCATTGGTTCAGTAGGTACAACTAATTTTTTTGGTATTTTGAGTTTCCTACCCGTAACTAAATATAGAAAACGACTGAGAACAGCAAATAAAAATTACTTAGTGATACAACAAACAAACACACACAAGAATATTCACCCCACGCTATGACTCCCCGGCAACGAAGCCAGAAAAATGTCTTGAAAACCCACAAGTATAGGGGATCAATTGTACCCTCTTTCGATAGTAAGAGTGTCGAACCCAACGAGGAGCTAAAGGCAGAACAAATATTCCCTCAAGTTCTATCGACCACCGATACAACTCTACACACGCTTAACGTTTCCTTTACCTAGAATAAGTATGAAACTAGAAGTACTTTGTAGGTGTTTTTGGATAGGTTTGCAAGATAATAAAGAGCACGTAAATAAAAGCTAGGGGCTATTTAGATAAAGAAGCAATAAGGTTAGTATAGCGAGTGTGGAAAAGTGGTGGTACGAGTTGAGAAATTGTCCCTAAGCAATTGACTTCTTTACAAGACCGATAGCAAGTTTTATGTGGGAGAGGCCACTCCTAGCATGTCATCCCTGACTTGGAATTCTATGCACTTAAGATTGGAACTATTAGTAAGCATCTGCAACCACTAAAGTTCACTAAGGTAAAATCCAACCATAGCATTAAGATATATTGGTCCCCCTCAATCCCGTATGCATCAATTTCTATGCTAGGTTGAAGCTTCTGTCACTCTTGCCCTCCAATACATACTCCTATCAACATACAACTAACCCTATGGTGTGATCCACGCGCGTGCTCATATGATGGGAACCAAAGGATAGCAACATAACCACAAGCAAATTAAATCAATCATAGCAATTCATCAACCACTCATAGGACAACGAAAATCTACTTAGACATCATAGGATGGCAACACATCATTGGATAATAATATGAAGCATAAAGCACCATGTTCAAGTAGAGGGTACAATGGGTTGCGGGAGAGTGGAGTACTATAGATAGATGGGGGAAGGTGATGGATATGTTGGTGAAGATGGTAGAGGTGTTGGTGTAGATTGCAGTGATGACGATGATGGACACGGCAGCGTTCCGGCGCCACCAGAAGATAAGGGGAGAGGGGGGCCGTTCTTCTTCTTCTTCCATGACCTCCTCCCTAGATGGGAGAAGGGTTTCCCCTCTGGTCCTTGGCCTCCATGGCATGGGAGCGGCAAGAGCCCCTCTGAGATTGGATCTGTCTCTCTGTCTCTCTCTGTTTCTGCGTTCTCTCTGTCTGCCCTTCCACCGTTTTTTATGTATATGGAGATCTGTAACTCCGATTGGACTGAAACCTTCGCCGAGATTTTTTACTGAAAATTAGCTTTCTCGCAGCAAAAGAATAGCAGCAACCACCTTACGAGGGGCCCAGGAGGGTCAGGGGCGCGCCCCCCTGTCTCGTGGCTCCCTCGGGCACAGTCTCGCATTGATTTTCTTCCCATATTGTCCAAATATTCCAAAAATATTCTTCGTCCGTTATTATCCCGTTTGGATTCCGTTTGATATGGGGTTTCTGTGAAACATAAAACATGCAACAAACAGGAACTGGCACTGGGCACTGGATCAATATGTTAGTCCCAAAAATAGTATAAAAAGTTGCCAAAAGTATATGAAAGTTGTATAATATTGGCAGGGAACAATCAAAAATTATAGATACGACGGAAACGTATCAAAAGGCTCTGATTGGTTCGGATAGGATGAACTAACCCTAATTTTTTTGTCTTTTTCGTGGACTATAGGTATGAAGAACAGACTCGATCAAAACTATGAAAAAACTATAAAGTCTCACTGAGCAACCTGAAAAAGCTGATACCACTTGATAGAGGCACAGGTGTCCCGTCTTTCAATGAGATGGTGGCTATCGTTTTGGAGGAAGTCGACTTTGATGATCCGACTATGATCGTGCAAGGACGTCGCGCCTTATCATTCTCTAAACCAACTCCGAGAGGTTACTGACCATGTCAGAGCACGATCAACCTGACCACGAAGGTCTTTTTTCCTGCAGGCAAATGAACAACAAGCAAGAAACTAATATTGCAATCTGGATATTGTGAATATAAGAGGAAAGCTTTATTGATCAAGGTGGGGTTCTGTGATGCCTTTGTCTGGTTGTTGAACACAAACGAAGTACGCGAAGTTGCAGCTATGGCGAACTTTAATCTAAACAAAACCCCCCAAAGTCTAAACGACGCCCTAAGGGCTGTATATATGGAGGAAGAGGGGGGGGGGTTCGTGGCCCTTGGAGGAGGGGTCTGAAACCAACCCTAACTCTTGTTTCCCCACACAAACGGATTCTAAAAACAGCCTATACTTAAGTATTTCAAAAATACACGGGCCTGGCCCAATAATAAGGTGACGCAGCACCTCGAATAGCCTCTGGACGAAATTTATGAAGTGGCATCTTGTATATTTCGTCCAAGGCTTCATGCACTCCTTATGGTGGCTTCAAAGTCTTGAAATCATCACTTGTAACTCTGTTCTTGATCCCCTTGTGCATGCCATCATCTCCATGCTTGGTCTTGCTCTAGTGTTCATCCCTCTTATCCATGCCAGACCCTTCATTTACAAGCAAAACAAATGTATCCAATTTAGGAAGCATCATATTCTCATGAACATTATAATCATTACCAAGAAACGAAAGTACCTGATAATTTAATTGGCGTGCGCGAGCTCTAGTAATTGGTCCAGTATGTATAGCAGCAGGGGCTGTGAGTGTAACAATGGTATTGATGTCCTCATCACGGCTTTAATACCTTTTTCCTTTATAGATTTCTTTGCATCTTGCATATCTTCAGGACTGAGATACAATGTACCCTCTTCTTCGGAGTGGGTTTAGGCGATGGTTCAGGAAGAGTCCAATCATAATAAATTTTCAATATGTTATTCAATAATTCTTCAGCTTGTCGAACAGTTCGTTCCCTGAAAACACAACCAACACAATTATCTAGGAAGTTCCTAGAAGCATCGGTTAGTCCATTATAGAAGATATCAAGTATTTCATTTTTCTTAAGAGGATGATCAGGCAAAGCATTAAGCAAATTGGCAAAGCCTCCACCAAGCTTGTGGGAGACTCTCTTCTCTAATTTGAACAAAGTAAAATATTTCCTGCAAGGCAGCTTGTTTCTTATGAGTAGGGAAATATTTTTCAGAGAAGTAATAGATCATATCCTGGGGACTACGCACACAACCAGGAGCAAGAGTATTGTACCAAGCTTTAGCATCACCCTTTAATGAGAACAAAATTAATTTGAGTTTAAAGTAATAGCAAGTTTTCTCATCATGAGTAAAAATGGTGGCTATGTCATTCAACTTATTAAGATGTGCCACAACAGTTTTAGTTTCATAACCATGGAAAGGATCAGACTCAACCAAAGTAATTAACTCTGGGTCGACAGAGAATTCATAATCCTTATCACCAATAAAGATAGGTGAAGTAGAAAACTTAGGATCACATTTCATTCTAGCATTCAGAGGTTTTTCTTTATACTTGCATACTAATTTCTCTAGATCATCTCTATCTCTGCAAGCAATAATATCTCTAGTTGTCTCCTCACTCATAACAGAACCTTCCGGTACCTTAGGCAATTCATATCTAGGAGTGCTAGTTCTAGTAGGTGTTTCATAAGTTTCAGCTTCAAGCTCATCATCAGATTTGACAACATCATGTTGTATAACTCTAGCAATCTATTTATCAAGAAAGTCACACAATGGCACATCATCATTAAGAAAGGTACTAGCATCATCATAAGCATTGTCCATAACAGAGGTAGCATCATCAATAACTTGCAACATATCAGAATTAATAGCATGTGGTGGTGTTGCAAGTTTACTTATAACAGAAGGTGAATCTAAAGCAGAACTGGATGGCTGTTCCTTACCTCCCCTCGTCTTTGTGGAAAATATCTTAGTCTTAGCATCCTTAAGATTCTTCATAGTGATAATATGATAATAATCCCAAGTGACTCAAAATATAGCTATGCTCCTCAGCAACGGTGCCACAAAAAGGTCTTGATAACCCACAAGTACAGGGGATCGCAAAAGTTTTCGAGGGTAGAGTATTCAACCCAAATTTATATATTCGACACATGGGGAGCCAAAGAATATTTGAAGGTATTAGCAGCTGAGTTGTCAATTTAGCCACACCTGGAGATTAACTATCTGCAGCAATTTATCAGTAGCAAAGTAATATGATAGTTTTGATAGTGGTGACAGCAGCAATAGTAACGGTAGCAGTGGTAGCAGTAATTTTGTAGCAAGTGTAACAGTGATGATAGCAGTAGTAACTTAGCAAGAACAATATAAGATAAATTCATAGGCATTGGATCGATGACTAGTTGGATGATATTCATCCTGAGACAGTTATAACCTAGGGCGATACGACACTAGCTCTAGTTCGTCAAAATAATGTAGGCATGTATTCTGTAAATACTCGTACATGCTTATGGAAAGAACTTGCATGACATCTTTTGTCCTACCCTCCCGTGGCAGCGGGGTCCATATTGGAAACTACGGTCATCACCGGGAGTGGTCCCAACTATTGTCACTCCGAGGTGGCGGGATCATAACACGTAGTAGGTGACTATAACTTGCAAGATTGGATCTAGAACATGGATATAATGGTGATAACATAAACGGTTCAGATCTGAAATCATGGCACTTGGGCCCAAAGTGACAAGCATTAAGCATGGCAAAGTCATAGCAACATCAATCTAAGAACATAGTGGACACTAGGGATCAAGCCCTAACAAAACTAACTCAATTACATGATGAATCTCATCCAACTCCTCATCGACCAGCGAGCCTACGAAGGAATTACTCACTGCCGGTGGGGAGCATCATGGAATTGGCGATGGAGAAGGGTTGGTGATGACAAAGAACGAAGATCCCCCCTCTCCAAAGCCCCAAATGGACTCCAGATCTAGCCTCCCGATGAAGAACATGAGGTGACGACGGCTCCGTCTCGTGGATCATGATAATTCTTTCTCCCTGATTTTTTCAGGAAAAATAGGATTTTATAGCGTCGGTTTCAGGGTCTGTGTGGCCACCAGGTGGGGACAACCCACCTGGGCGTGCCAGGAGAGGGGGCGCGCCCTGGTGGGTTGTGCCTACCTAGTTGCCCCTCTCCGGTAGGTCTTGGCACCAGAAATTCTTATTATTGATATAAAAAACCTCGCAAAGTTTCGTTCCATTCCGAGAACTTTTATTTCCTCACAAAAATAACACAATGGTAGTTCTGCTGAAAACAACGTCAGTCCGGGGTTAGTTCCATTCAAATCATGCAAATTAGAGTCCAAACAAGAGGAAAAGCATTAGGAAAAGTAGATACGTTGGAGACGTATCAATCGGCACGAGCGTTTGGAGTTGATGAGCTGAATTTCATTTAATATTAGTTTGAACCTTGTAATCTTTGAATTTGAGCCATATAAATCTGGAATTTGAACCTTGTAATATTTCGAGCTTTTGTGGTACAATAATTGAAATGGCATCGTATGAGACTCGTACATTGGTAGCACTATTTTGACATTAATATGCAATGGTATTAATTTTTTTAACCATTCTCGAATATGTTTACCTTGTCGATCTCATAGCACACGATCTGTATAGATAACTCAAGTGTGATCTTCGACATTATTGCACACAGTTGGTTTCTTCCAGCATGTGCCCTGTAGAGCGCATAATTAATTATCGCACTCGAGTGTCCATCATCACGCTTCTGTGTAACTTTGACCTCATCACCCACGGGTATACTTATGACCGAAGTCATTCCACACACTTCATTTTTACAAAGCTTTTTGCCAATAAACGCCCACGATTTATCCCTCTTCTAGCCGATGCATGGCCAAACTAGCCGGGCGGGAAGCTTGCGCGGTAAACTACGCGGTAGCACAGGAATAGGCTCACCGATGATACATTTGGCGTCTCTTCGAGCCCACACGTGCAGTGCAGTGTTGTCAAGCATGCACTAGAGTCCTCCGCTATGAACGCCGTGACAAGATGTGACGTTTACAGGCTGGCCAGCCCCCATTTATTACGGCGGCCATGTAACCCTTGTGTCTCTTCAGCCTTTTGATCGTGCCCCACCATTGCAAGAAGCACACCCACCACGAGAAATTCTTAGAGGGCATCTGCACGGCTCCAATGGTGCTCCGAGCGGCTGCCGACGACGACTAGCAGTTCACCTTGAGTGCCATGGTGGACACCCACAAAAGGTTCATGGACCTCCTGGTGATACACCAACGACCCGGTCTGGGTGGAGCACTCCATCCACATCATGGAGCTGTTGCTTGTCGAGGAGAAGTACAAGGTGGTCGGGTTCGACCTTGACTACACCCGCGCTCGTGCCGAGTCTCGTCCCAAGGTCACCGTCGCCCAGATGTGCATGCGCCACCACGTCCTCATCTACCACTAATTCCTGGCCACAAGGCCTTGTGAGCGTTTCGCTAGGTTTGTCAATAGCCCCCACTACATGTTCGCTATGGCATACATCACCAATGATGTAATGGTGCTCGAGAATTCGGGCATCGCCTGCCAGAATCTTGTCGACATCTAGGGCCAATACAAGATCTGGGGCAGCAAGGAGCATGAGAAGGACTCACGGGTTCACCTCGTCGAGGCCATCAGCGACCCCTGCTACAGAGACATGAAGGAATCGTGCAACAAGGACAAGCGTGCCTGGCACTCGGCCTGGATGGAGAAACTCGACAAAGCTCACGTCGTCTACGCGGCCAAGGAGGCGTACATGAGCTACGACATGTGCAGGTGGATCGTTGACATGAGGAAGTGCACCAAAGTCCACATTTTGTTCTCATGCATGGATCGCATCTCAGATTTCATGGCCTCAAGCCATTTTGCAGAATCTGGGCTCATCATTGCTTCCTCATTGTTCATAGGTTCGTCTAGGTCAAGTAACATGACCTCCAGAACAGGATTACCCTACCACTCTAGTGCGGATCGTACTCTGGTTGACCTACGAGGTTTGGTAGTAACTTGATCAAAAGGTTCATGATCATCATCATTAGCTTCCTCACTAATTGGTGTAGGAATCACTCGAACTAATTTCTGTGATGAACTACTTTCTAATTCGGGAGAAGGTACAATCACCTCATCAAGTTCTACTTTCCTCCCACTCACTTCTTTCGAGAGAAACTCCTTCTCTAGAAACGATCCAATCTTAGCAACGAATATATTGCCTTCAGATCTGTGATAGAAGGTGTACCCAACCATTTCCTTTGGGTATCCTATGAAGACACATTTCTCCGATTTGGGTTCGAGCTTATCAGATTGAAGCTTTTTCACATAAGCATCACAACCCCAAACTTTAAGAAATGACAGCTTAGGTTTCTTGCCAAACCACCGTACATATGGTGTCGTCTCAATGGACTTAGATGATGCCCTATTTAACGTGAGTGTAGCCGTCTCTAAAGCATAACCCCAAAATGATAGCGGTAAATCAGTAAGAGACATCATAGATTGCACCATACCTAATAAAGTGCGGTTACGACATTCGAACACACCATTACCCTGTGGTGTTCCAGGTGGCGTGAGTTGCGAAACTATTCCACATTGTTTCAAATGAAGACCAAACTCATAACTCAAATATTCACCTCCACGATCAGATCGTAGAAACTTTATTTTCTTGTTACGATGATTTTCCACTTCACTCTGAAATTCTTTCAACTTTTCAAATGTTTCAGACTTATGTTTCATCAAGTAAATATACCCATATCTGCTCAAATCATCTATGAAGTCAGAAAATAATGATATCTGCTGCGAGCCTCAACACTCATCGGACCGCATACATCAGTAGGTATTATTTCCAATAAGGCAGTTGCTCGCTCCATTGTTCTGGAGAACGGAGTCTTAGTCATCTTTCCCATGAGGCATGGTTCACAAGCATCAAGTGATTCCAAAAGCCCATCAGCATGGAGTTTCTTCATGTGCTTTACACAAATATGACCTAAACGGCAGTGCCACTAATAAGTTGCACTATCATTATTAACCTTGCATCTTCTCGCTTCAATATTATGAATATGTGTATCACTACAATCGAGATTTTCAACAAAAATAGAGTACTCATCAAGGGTGCATGACCATAAAAAGATATTACTCATATAAATAGAACAACCATTATTCTCTGATTTAAATGAATAATTGTCTGGCATCAAACAAGATCCAGATATAATGTTCATGCTCAACGCTGGCACCAAATAACAATTATTTAGGTATAAAACTAATCCCGACAGTAGATGTAGATGTAGCGTGCCGACGGCGATCACATCGACTTTGGAACCATTTCCCACGTGCATCGTCACCTCGTCCTTAGACAATCTTCATTTAATCCGTAGCCCCTGTTTCGAGTTGCAAATATGAGCAACAGAACCAGTATCAAATACCCAGGTGCTACTACGAGCATTAGTAAGGTACACATAAATAACATGTACATCAAATATACCTGTCACTTTGCCATCCTTCTTATCCGCCAAATACTTGGGGTAGTTCCCCTTCCAGTGACCAGTCCCTTTGCAGTAGAAGCACCCAGTCTCAGGCTTAGGTCCAGACTTGGGCTTCTTCACTTGGGCAGCAACTTGCTTGTTGTTCTTCTCGAACTTCCCCTTCTTCCCTTTGCCCTTTTTCTTGAAACTAGTGGTCTTGTTAACCATCAACACTTGATGCTCCTTCTTGATTTCTACCTCTGTGGCCTTTAGCATCACGAAGAGCTCGGGAATTGTCTTATCCATCCCTTGCATAATATAGTCCATCACGAAGCTTTTGTAGCATGGTGGCAGTGATTGAAGAACTCTATCAATCACACTATCATCACGAAGATTAACTCCTAGCTGAGTAAAGTGGTTGTGGAAGCCAGACATTCTGAGTATATGTTCACTGTCAGAACTATTCTCCTCCATTTTGCAGCTATAGAACTTATTGGAGACTTCTTATCTCTCAATTCGAACATTTTCTTGAAATATTAACTTCAACTCCTGGAACATCTCATATGCTCCATGACGTTCAAAAAAGTCTTTGAAATCCTGATTCTAAGCAGTAAAGCATGGCACACGGAACTATCGAGTAGTCACTAGCTTTGCTCTGCCAGACGTTCACAATGTCCGGAGTTGCTCCTGCAGTGGATCTTGCACCTAGCAGTGCTTCTAGGACGCAATTCTTCTACACAGCAATGAGGATAATCCTCAAGTTACGGACCCAGTCCGTGTAGTTTCTACCATCATCGTTCAACTTAGCTTTCTCTAGGAACACATTAAAATTCAAGGGAACGGTAGCACGGGCCATTGATCTACAACAACATAGACATGCAAATGCTATCAGGTACTAAGTTCATGATAAATTAAAGTCCAATTAATCATATTACTTAAGAACTCCCACTTAGAAAGACATCCCTCTAGTCATCTAAATGATCATGTGATCCATATCAACTAAACCATGTCCGATCATCACGTAAGATGGAGTAGTTTTCAATGGTGAACATCACTATGTTAATCATATCTACTATATGATTCACGTCCGGCCATTTAGTCTCAGTGTTCTGAGGCCGTATCTGCGTATGCTAGGCTCGTCAAGTTTAATCTGAGTATTCTGCATGTGCAAAACTGGCTTGCACCTGTTGTATGTGAACGTAGAGCTTATCACACCCGATCATAACATGGTGTCTCGGCACGATGAACTGTAGCAGTGGTGCATACTCAGGGAGAACACTTGTACCTTGAAATTTAGTGAGGGCTCATCTTATAATGCTACCTCCGTACTAAGCAAAATAAGATGCATAAAGGATAAACATCACATGCAATCAAAATATGTGACATGATATGGCCATCATCATCATGTGCCTTTGATCTCCATCTCCAAAGCACCATCATGATATCCATCGTCACCGGCTGGACACCTTGATCTCCATCGTAGCATCGTTGTCGTCTCGCCAACTATTGCTTCTACGACTATTGCTACCGCTTGGTGATATAGTAAAGCAATTACATGGCAATTCCATTTCATACAATAAAGAGACAACCATGAGGCTCCTGCCAGTTGCCGATAACTTTTACAAAATATGATCATCTCATACAACAATTTATATATCATCACGTCTTGACTATATCACATCACAATATGCCCTACAAAAACAAGTTAGACGTCCTCTACTTTGTTGTTGCATGTTTTACGTGGCTGCTACGGGCTTCTAGCAAGAACCGTTCTTACCTACGCATCAAAACCACAACGATTTTTCGTCAAGTGTGATGTTTTAACCTTCAACAAGGACCAGCCATAGTCAAACTCGATTCAACTAAAGTTGGAGAAACAGACACCCGCCAGCTACCTGTGTGCGAAGCACATTGGTAGAACCAGTCTCATGAACGCGGTTATGTAATGTCGGTCCGGGATGCTTCATCCAACAATACTGCTGAATCAAAGTAAGATGTTGGTGGTAAGCAGTATGACTATTATCGCCCACAACTCATTGTGTTCTACTCATGCATATAATATCTACGCATAGACATGGATCTGATGCCACTATTGGGGAATGCAGTATTTCAAAAAAATTCCTACGATCACGCAAGATCTATCTAGGAGATGCGTATCAACGAGAGGGGAGAGTGTGTCTACGTACCCTCGTAGACCGAAAGAAGAAGCGTTTAGTAACGCGGTTCATGTAGTCGAATGTCTTCACGATCCAACTGATCCAAGTACCGAATGTACAGCACCTCCGTGTTTAGCACACGTTCAGTAGGATGACGTCCCTCGAGCTCTTGATCCAGTTGAGGACGAGGGAGTGTTTCGTCAGCACGACGGTGTGGCGACGTCCCGAAACCTTTCCCATGTCCGAATACCTTTGTACAATATATCAATCTTTACCTCTCGACCATTTTGAGACTCCTCTTCATGTCCGTGATCTCATCCGGGACTCTGAACAAACTTTGGTCATCAAATCACATAACTCACAATACAAATCATCATCGAACGTTAAGCGTGCGGACCCTACGGGTTCAAGAACTATGTAGACATGACCACGACACATCTCCGATCAATAACCGATAGCGGAACCTGGATGCTCATATTGGTCCCTACATATTCTACGAAGATCTTTACCGGTCAAACCGCATAACAACATACGTTGTTCCCTTTGTCATCGGTATGTTACTTGCCCGAGATTCGATCGTTGGTATCATCATAACTAGTTCAATCTCGTTACCAGAAAGTCTCTTTACTCATTCCGTAATGCATCATCTTGTAACTAAATCATTAGTCACATAGCTTGCAAGGCTCATAGTGATGTGCATTATCGAGAGGGCCCTGAGATACCTCTCCGATACACGGAGTGACAAATCCTAATCTCGATCTATGCCAACTCAACAAACACCATGGGAGAAACCTGTAGAGCATCATTATAATCACCCAGTTATGTTGTGATGTTTGATAGCACACAAGGTGTTCCTCTGATTTTCAGGAGTTGCATAATCTCATAGTTAGAGGAACATGTATAAGTCATGATGAAAGCTATAGCAGAAAAACTAAACGGACATTATGCTAAGCTAACGGATGGGTATTGTCCATCACATCATTCTCTAATGATGTGATCCCGTTCATCAAATGACAATACATGTCTATGGTTAGGAAACTTAACCATCTTTGATTAACGAGCTAGTCAAGTAGAGGCATACTAGGGACACTCTGTTTTTCTATGTATTCACACATGTACTAAGTTTCCGGTTAATACAATTCTAGCATGAATAATGAACATTTATCATGATATAAGGAAAAATAAATAACAACTTTATTATTGCCTCTAGGCCACATTTCCTTCACCGATTTGTTAGGATTTTGGCAGCAGCTAAGTCCAGATGAACTCAGTGAGTTCGGATAGGAAATATTGGTGGGGACGAGTTGGAATGTAGGGTTTGGACATATTTGGATAGAGAAAGTGGTTGAGGATTTTGGAGCAATATCATTAATCACATCGAGAAAAAAGATCATTAAATAATACCTCATCCCCTTTTAATAGTATTGTCTTTCCTATGCACTCATTATGATCTTGGATCACTTAAACATAAATGTAGAGTCCTGAGCTTTCGCCAATCCATTTCCTTAGCATTTTAAGGGGTCCACAATCACTAGTCCTTGCCATGCCAATCATTGAACATCCTGAAATATTTATCTTTTAGTTCAATGAGATATATGTTGTTATGAATTACCAAAACCAGTCGGGGATTAGTTGCACTTTCAATCTACCCCTTTTTGGTAATTGATGACAACATACATATCAAAGCTTCGATAAACGATTAAATGAATGAAATACATCGTCATTTTGAGAAGTATGTGATAAGAAAGAGCTGCCCCTAAATTTGTGCATTATTAAAAATTTGCATTTGAATACAAATGCACAATCGATTAGGATCATGGGTCACTCTTCCATGTCACATACAACTTGGTGGAGCGCACAAAATGATATGAATGGAATAGTAAGCACGCATCACCAAAAACATAAGTGAATGATCATACATAAATAATGATTAAGGATAAGCATTAAGCATCACATGAAGCATAGTATGATCAATCACGCATAACCAAAGTATTTCACATGCATAACGAGCAAAGTAGCATGTATCAAACAAAAATAATAGCAGAAACTAAAAAAAGAGCAAAAGCGAGACACTCTCTCTCTCTCTCTCTCTCTCTCTCTCTCTCTCTCTCGAATCCTAATGATCTATACAACTTCTCCCCCTTTGGCAACAAGTACAAAAAAGTTAGAATAGGTATAGAGATATACATCTGCTACCTCTTGAGCATGCATTGGTTTTCCCTTGAAGAGGAAAGGGTGATCCAGCAAAGTAGCGTAAGTATTTCCCTCAGTTTTGAGAACCAAGGTATCAATCCAGTAGGAGACAATGCATAAGTCACCTAGTACCTGCACAAACAATCAAGAACCTTGAACCAATGCGATAAAGGTGTTATCAATCCCTTCACGATCACTCACAAAGTGAGATCTAATAGATATAGTAAATTAAATATTTTTGGTATTTTTGTTGTATAGATTGGAAAGTAAAGATTGCAAAATAGTAAATGAGATGTGATGTAAATAAAAGAGATGTGATATAATAGGAAAGAGACCCTGGGGACATTGGTTTCACTAGTGGCTTCTCTCAAGATAGCATGTATTATGGTGGGTGAACAAATTACTACCGAGCAATTGATAGAAAATCGCATAGTTATGAAGATATATAAGGCAATGATCATGAATATAGGCATCACGTTCGTGTCAAGTAGACCAAAACGATTCTGCATCTACTACTATTACTCCACACATCGACCGCTATCCAACATGCATCTACAGTATTAAGCTCAAAAGAATGGAGTAACACATTAAGCAAGATGACATGATGTAGAGGGATAAACTCAAGCAATATGATATAAACCCCATCTTTTTATTCTCGATGGCAACAATACAATACGTTCCTTGCTGCCCCTACTGTCACTGGGAAAAGACACCGCAAGATTGAACCCAAAGCTAAGCACTTCTCCCATTGCAAGAAAGATCAATCTAGTAGGCCAAACTAAACCGATAATTCGAAGAGACTTGCAAAGATATCAAATCATGCATATAAGAATTTAGAGAAGAACCAAATATTATTCATAGATAATCTTGTTCATAACTCCACAATTCATCGGATCTCGGCAAACACATCACAAAAGAGTATTACATCGAATAGATCTCCAAGAACATCGAGGAGAACTTTGTATTGAGAATCAAAGAGAAAGAAGAAGCCATCTAGCAAATAACTATGGACCCGAAGGTCTATGGTAAACTACTCACGCTTCATCGGAGAGGCAACGGTGTTGATGTGGAAGCCCTCCGTGACCGATTCCCCCTCCGGTAGATCGTCAGAAAAGGCCCCAAGATGGGATCTCACGGGTACAGAAGGTTGCGGCGGTGGAAAATTGGTTTCGTGGCTCTCTCTGATGTTTCTAGGGTATAAGAGTATATATAGGTGAAAGAAGTACGTTGGTGGAGCTATGAGGGACCCACCAGGGTGGGGGCACGCCTACCCCCCTAGGCGCACCCTCCTGCCTCGTGGTTTCCTTGTGGAGTTCCATACTTCGACTACAAGTCTTCTGGATTACTTTTGGTCCAAGAAATATCATCGTGAAGGTTTCATTCCGTTTGGACTCCTTTTGGTATTCCTTTTCTGAAAACCCTACAATAGGCAAAAAAACAGAAACTGGCACTAGGCCTCCGGTTAATAGGTTAGTCCCAAAAATAATATAAAATAGCATAGTAAAGCCCATTAAATATCCAAAACAGATAATATAATAGCATGGAACAATCAAAAAACATAGATACGTTGGAGACGTATCAAGCATCCCCAAGCTTAATTCCTACTTGTCCTCGAGTAGGTAAATGATAAAAACAGAATTTTTGATGTGGAATGCTACCTAACATAATTATCAATGCAATTATCTTTATTGTGGCATGAATGTTAAGATCCGAAAGATTCAAGACAAAAGTTTAATATTGACATAAAATAATAATACTTCAAGCATCCTAACAAAGTAATCATGTCTTCTCAAAATAACATGGCCAAAGAAAGTTCATCCCTACAAAATCATATAGTTTGGCTATGCTTCATCTTCGTCACACAAAATATTCAAATCATCCACAACCCTGGTTTCAGCCAAGCAATTGTTTCATACTATAGTATTCTCAAACTTTTTCAACTTTCACGCAATGTACATGAGCGCGAGCCATGGACATTGCACTATAGGTGGAATAGAATGGTGGTTGTGGAGAAGACAAAAAGGAGGAAGATGGTCTCACATAAACTAGGCATATTAATGGGCTATGAAGATGCCCATCAATAGATATCAATGTGAATGAGTAGGGATTTCCATGCAACGGATGCACTAGAGCTTTAAATGTATGAAAGCCCAATAAAAGAAACTAAGTGGTGTGTGACGGTGTCCTAGACTATGGGGTACTCACCACGTCGTCTCCCGATCTATTAGATTGGGCCGAGGACCCCCATGGCCGTATACTCATGGGCCAGTTCGGACGGCTACCGCATACAAGGAAGATTCCACAAGACTTGGCGATCAAGACAAGGACTTCTCCCCACCGGCGTATTCGGCTAGGACTCTTGTTATCCTAGGCCTCCGGTGCATTATATAAACCGAGGCCAGGCTAGTCGATAGATATACAATATATACAATAATCATACCATAGGCTAGCTTCTAGGGTTTAGCCTCCTTGATCTCGTGGTAGATCTACTCTTGTACTACCCATATCATCAATATTAATCGAGCAGGACGTAGGGTTTTACCTCCATTAAGAGGGCCCGAACCTGGGTAAAACATCGTGTCCCCTGCCTCCTGTTACCATCCACCTTAGACACACAGTTCGGGACCCGCTACCTGAGATCCGCCGGTTTTGACACCAACATTGGTGCTTTCATTGAGAGTTCCGCTGTGTGATCGACAAAAGGATTGATGGCTCGCCTGCAGATCAACTGCGACTTCGGCATCTTCGTCACCAGCTTGACTGGTCACCTTGGTTCGACCAAGAATTGCACCCCGTGTTCGGATCACCATGTCCGGACGAGGGCCTTCATCAAACATCAACTTTGATCTCTATCAAGATCACGGAGGAATCATCTATGGAGCTCGGGGGCTCAACGTCAACATTGCCCTCAAGCGACCGTGCTGTTTTTCTGGACAGCGAACTCGTATCTGCCACCACCACCTCCTCGAGTATCGGTTTGACGATCGCTTTGGTGGAATTGTGCGGAATTGAGTCTACAACAACCCTGGAAAATTTCGTCGAGTTCCGATGGAGGAATCTCTGGCAGTCCACGATATACCGGAGCCCTGTCAAATCTGGACGGGAATTTGGATGAGTTTAGGGCATGGTGTCCAGCTTCTATCTCGGACGTCCTTTGGAAGATCCAACCGTTGATCGGCTGCGGAATTCCTATATCTACCACCTCTCAAAACTTCGGCTCGATCCGACCATCCAAACTCCGGGAACCTTCCGATTAGTGCATCACTTTTCGGATCTGTTTTCTGCGCGAAAACGAATCCGACCCGAGTTCATCTTTTTTATGAACAGGATTTCGGACATCCCTTTTGAAGGAAGTTTTGTATGGGGTATTGTGTTTTGTTCCCGAACACATCCCACTAACTGCAAGATCTTTTGAACATGATCTTCAACATCATGCTGGTGTCAAACCAGTCCGGCAATATTACTCCACGGCTGCCGACCTGCGCTAGACACGGTATCACTTTGTTGAGCCGAGCTCAACTTCTTTGGATCATCATCTCGGCAAGCCGAACAAGAGCCCCGGCATCGTGAAGGATAAATCATCACCAACATCGCCGCCCCATGGATTACACGGAGCAGGCATACCGGCATCACCGCACGGTCGTTTCATCAAGCCGGCATCGACCACGTCACGACCTGCATCGACAGGGCCGCACTATTGCTTCTTCAAGCTGGTGTCCATCACGCCGACCTACTTCGACTCATCGGCTGACATCGAGGCTTCGACATCTCAGCTGGACCGGGGGCTTCGCCATCTCTTCATCAACCTACTCTGGACACTTCAACGTCTCTAGCCGACCAGCTCCGTCACTTAGCTGGGTCGAGTGCTTTGCCTCGGCGAGTCAACATTTACCAGCATTGCCATGCCGTCGTTTTATCGCCCATCAGGCAATGGGTGTGCGGAGCAGGTCCCAATTTTAGGAATCACCTTCCTTTGGATTGCTACAACAAATAAACCAGGTGCTATTAATCCCAGTATTTTTTGCTTGTTTGGGTTCATTTTTCCCAAGGAATTATTACTATGGTTTGTCCGTCATATGTACACAGGTCTATCAAATGGTGGCTGCATTAACAACAGTCACATGGTGGTTCGGTCAGTTTCCGTACATAGTTCGGCGAACGCCGCACTCGGAGCTCGGACCGACCTGTGAATTCAGGCTTTGCCAGGCCTTTACCGCATCACGCCGACGCCCTGCATCGACTTGACTTCGGCGCCAGGCCATATTTCTTTTATTACTCACTTTGCATAAATTATTTATTATGCAATGATTTTTTTTAATTATCATTATTACTATTATCTCCGGTTTGCACTATTTTTTGTGCACAGGAAAATGATCTAGGGACTTCGGCGTCACTCTGCCGGTCTGCATTGATCGTGCTATGTCACCACTTTGGCGTGTCAAGCTCTCCGCTCTGCCACCTCGGGACCGGCTTGAGGGATGGAACCTTGCCCCGCATCAAGCTTGGACCGCGTCATCAATACCGAACACATTAACCAGCTAAGTCGCTTTCATGCTCAAAGCTTTAAATTCTAACTTGCATTCGGTTCTACCAAGCATTATACTTTTTTGGAAAAAAGTTGCTTCTAAAAAATTTCCTTGTCCATACTTTGTTTGTGACGCATAAATTCAAATACCCTGTTTACTTGGGGGGTTCCTTTATGAAGCTTTTCCTGTTGCATATGATTATACTTGTACGGCTTCGTTCCTTGTTCGTGTATTACTCCACAATATGCACCACATTGACTTAAGTGATTTGCAAGCTGGGTTGCCTCGCTCCTATGTTTACCCCTACATTCCCGATTGTTTGGCTAGGGAGTAAATGGAGCACCTCTGCGATTATCACGATCGGGTCACCCAAGCCAGACCTCAGACTGGGTGAAGCCGAAAGCTAGCGCTCTTATAGTTTTCAATGATGGTCGGCACACAACGGAACTCATGAGTACAAAAAATCTATTGCATAAGTCTCATAATAACAATGAGCACCGAAGAAAGGTATTGGTGGGGGTACTATTTTCTTCGAAGATGCTTCTTACACTTCACGGTAATATAGCATAAGTTCCCTGAGCGCGCTTTGTCTGTTACAGCCTTATCGCCTGATTGCCTGGTTATTGGAAACACCGTCGATATTCTCGACCGATGGAGTACATAACACTTTTCAGTCCTTGACCGAAGAGGGAGAAGCTGACAGTCGGTTAAGACGCATTTAAAGTTCGGTTGAACATAGATATGATATAAGTACTTCGGTACATGCAATCATTCTTCTACCCAAGTCACTTGGGGGCTCTTAAAATTTATATGAGCTGTTTTATAATAAGTGTTCTTCTTCTTAGTCGTTGCAAAGTTTTATTATTATTATTTATCACTCCTTTTTTCGACACGAGTGTGCGGTCACTAGCCGGGGACCCTAATTTCTCTCTCAAAGCCGCTAGAGTTTAGTTTGCTAAACTGGCCTGATGAGAAGTACTCCGTCCTCAGGATAGGAGGTTGAAGCCGTAGGCTGACCCGCTCGAAGTCTTGAGATAGAATGTATCATGTTAAAGCACAACAGAAGCACTTCTTTTTTCTAAGACCAACTTTCGGATTGGCACCGAACACTTGATATTGTTCGGACGACATGTTTTTATTGACGTTTCTTGGTTTTCCAAGCTTTTTGGCACTTTTAAACTATTTGTGCTTTTCCAGCATTAATCTCGCACTGCAACGCCGGACACCTTTAGGGATTCGGCAAAAACATTCTCAGATATTGCTATATATGCATCAGTTTCGAATTGTGTCTTCGGTCAATAGTTGGGTTGCCCGGCTCCTGCACTTGCTTCCTACGTTCCATTTTGTTCGGCTAGGCGTGCAAAGGGAGAACCACTGCGATTGTACTTCCAGCTCACATGGTTAAGCACCTTAGTGGAGAAAGCCAAAAACTGACTGTCACAATAAGCGTAAACTGGTCAGCGATCCGATGACTATGACATGCCATTCATAACATTGGCCGAAGTGTTTACGGCTTGACCTCGACTGTCGCCGAACACTACCGGGGGCTATTAACTGGCCTCCCAAACTAAATCCTCGATATTTTGCTCTTACATTCGAGCTGAGGTTTCATGATCATGCTTAGCATGACAACCCAAAGAAAGGAACCGATAGCGGGACTATTTTCTTTGGAATACATTTCTTCTGTTAAACAGTAATATAACATATCTCTCTACGTACATTTGTTTATAAAACTGTGTGGCCAGATTGCCTTGTTTGTCGTAAATCTTTGCCCTCATAAAGGCTTTATAAAGTACGACAAACACTCCTCAACTACTGGCCAAGGAGGTGGAAGCCGATGGTCGGTCAACAAAGTTTTGTACAATGCGGATCCGAGCATTAATGACGTAAAGTACTTGGATACATAGAGTCATTACACATAATTTGTGATTTTACTATGGATATTGATCCTTAATTCGGCCACCTGTGCCCGCATTAAGGCTCGGGGGCTACTGGGCTTCGGGCTTATTATTTACAAATATTAAAGGGGCATATCGATCCCCTGATCTGGTGTTGCCACCCGACCAGTGTCTCGGGGGCTACTGCATTGCTTGTCCAATGTAGAAAATTTTATGTGCAATATAGTTTCCGAGGAGATTTTGATCCTCAGGTTGGTCGGCCGCACCCAACCTGAGTCTTGAGGACTGAGCACGCCGCTTTTGTGTCCCGAAGTATTATGCCGAGCTAGGACTTGATCCTCAGGCCGATTTTGCAAATCAACCTGAGTCTCAGCGGCTACTGGGATCAGCGGTCTTATGTCATCCTTCATGTGCATCTCGGGTTTTAGACCGATACACAACTTGAGGGCTACTGGCTATATATCTCGGCAGAGAATAAATTGCACCAATAAAAAATATTGAAAAAAAATCGGCCCATAGTCGGGGTGGTGCGCCACCTCGGAAGCAGTCCGGCATATAGCTCGGGCGCTAGTGGCTGGCTCCATAGAGGGCATTTCCGGCATTAAGCTCGGCTAAACTCCTTCAACTTTCTTGAACCAAGGTGATATGACACCTCGGATATAGTCCGGCATTGGAGCCTGGACACAGTCCGGTCTTGGAGCTCGGATATATTTCAGCGTTGGAGCTCGGATATACAGTCCGGCGTTGGAGCTTGAATACATAGTCCGGTGTTGGAGCTCGGATACATTCCGGCACTAGAGTTGGGAAGCGGTCCGGCGTTGGTGCTCGGCTGCAAAAGATACCTTGAATGCAGTCCGGCGTTGGAGCTCGGACGCAAGAGGACCCTGCCTCCCGGGAACAACTTCAAACCTGAGGTGTGGCATAAAAATAAACAAGGCATTGATAAAGGCCGGAAACTTAAAGGGGCTCCTCGGATACCCGACGTGTAAACTCGTCAAATGCATTTCGGCGATCCTCAAGATCGAAGATAAAGAAGATTTGTTGAACCAGCTTTCAAGACCGGCAACCGAAGATGAAGAACAGTTCGGAAGAATCGAGGAGCATCTCTAACTTGAAGACCGGTTCAGGGGGCTACTGACGGTGTCCTGGACTAGGGGGTACTCACCACGTCGTCTCCCGATCTATTAGATTGGCCCGAGGACCCCCGTGGCCGTATACTCATGGAACAGTTCGGACGGCTACCGCATACAAGGAAGATTCCACAAGACTTGGCGATCAAGACAAGGACTTCTCCCCACCGGCGTATTTGGCTAGGACTCTTGTTATCCTAGGCCTCCGGTGCATTATATAAACCGAGGCCAGGCTAGTCGATAGATATACAATATATACAATAATCATACCATAGGCTAGCTTCTAGGGTTTAGCCTCCTTGATCTTGTGGTAGATCTACTCTTGTACTACCCATATCATCAATATTAATCGAGCAGGACATAGGGTTTTACCTCCATCAAGAGGGCCCCAACCTGGGTAAAACATCGTGTCCCCTGCCTCCTGTTACCATCCACCTTAGACGCACCGTTCGGGACCCCCTACCCGAGATCCGCCGGTTTTGACACCGACAGTGTGCATCCAACTTTCTTGCTCACGAAGACCTAGGGCATTTTGAGGAAGCCCAACATTTGAATATACAAGCCAAGTTCTATAACAAAAATTCCTACTAGTATATAAAAGTGAAAAAATAAGATACTCTCTATCGTGAAGATCATGGTGCTACTTTGAAGCACAAGTGTGGAAAAAGGATAGTAGCATTGTCCCTTCTATCTTTTTCTCTCTTTTTTTTGTTTGGCTTCTTTGGCCTCTTTTTTTCATTGGTTCTTTGGCCTCTCTTTTTTTCCTCACACGGGACAATGCTCTAATAATGATAATCATAACACTTCTATTTATTTACACCTCAAGGATTACAACTCGATACTTGGAACAAAATATGACTCTATATGAATCTTACAACTCAAGGAGAAGTCCATGAACCTTAGTCTCGACTATCCCCTCTAGGCTCTCCTAGTTCCTGGTGAGGTTAGACAAACTCCGCTCAATCCTCAGGGTAGCTTCCAGCAGATAAGTCATCTGGTCGTTTTTGGACTTGAGGTTGGAAATGGGTGTATTTGGAGAAGAGAACTTCTCGAGTACTTTTGTTCCTGCAGCTGCCTGGATCTTCTCTTGGGCTTGGGAAGATGTAGGGTGTGAAGGATCCATCACCACAACATTGTCCTCGAACTCTGGGTGTCGTGGGAGATGCTCACAATCAAGTAAATATGTGCTCGTTCCAACATTAGAGTTGATGAGCAACTAAATGTGAGTAGCAAATCCACAAGATCTCTTTTTCTCAGTTGCGGTTCTCTGGATTGTTTCAATGATAAGGCTCATTACTTTGAACTTCTGCGGTGTGTCAAACAATGTTTTTTGTGCAGAAATAAAAGTTCTCAGAATGGGATGAAACTTTTTGATGGTTCTTTTGGAACAAAAGAGACCCCTAAAGCTTCGTGGGAGGACCAGAAGAGCCACGAGGGCCCTACGAGCCACTTGGGTGCGCCCAGGGGGTGGTCATGCCCAAGTGCCTTTTGGGCCGATCGTAACTCCTTTTCACGTGATTCCAACGCTGATAATTCCTATAAATAGAGAAACCCCGAAAGTTAACCTAGAACTTTGACTCCGCCGTCACAAGCCTATATACTAGAGAGATCCCATCTGGAGCCCTCCTCTGGCACCCTTTCGGAGGGGGAAATCATCATCGGAGGCCATCTTCATCATCCTGGCGGTCTCCATGACGATCACTGTCGGAGTCAAAACCGGCGGATCTCGGGTAGGGGGTCCCGAACTGTGCGTCTAGGCCAGATGGTAACAGGAGGCAGGGGACACGATGTTTTACCCAGGTTCAGGCCCTCTTGATGGAGGTAAAACCCTACGTCCAGCTTGATTAATATTGATGATATGGGTAGTACAAGAGTAGATCTACCACGAGATCGGATAGGCTAAACCCTAGAAGCTAGCCTATGGTATGATTGTATGTTATGGTTGTTGTCCTACGGACTAAAACCTTTCGGTTTATATAGACACCGGAGAGGGTTAGGGTTAAACAAGGTCGGTTACAAAGGAGGAGATATCCATATCCGTATTGCCTAGCTTGCCTTCCACGCCAAGTAGAGTCCCATCCGGACACGAGACGAAGTCTTCAATCTTGTATCTTCATAGCCCAACAGTCCGGCCAATGGAGATAGTCTGGCTATCCGGAGACCCCCTAATCCAGGACTCCCTCAATCACCCTCGGAGTTGAGGGTATGTACTAGTAGCTATGTTTGATCTCTCTCTCTCTCTTGTGTCCTTGATTTGCCATGATCTTGATGTATCGCAAGCTTTGTTAATACAGTTGGATCATATGGCGTTCCTCCCTCTATCTTTTTGTCATGGATTGAGTTTTTACCTTTGAAGTTTCACTATTATTAGATTGAATATTTCGGATTTGAGAACTATTAATGGATGTCTTGCATGTGGATACCTGTGGTGACAATGGGGTGATCTGTTGAACAATTGATATATGTGTTAGCAATCAACTTGTGGATTCCCGCGGTAACATTGGGGTAATCTAGGCACATGGGTTGATGCATGTTTTCGTCCTACTTTCTCTGGTAGAAACATTGGGGCACTCTTTGAAGTTCTTTGTGTTGGATTGAATATTATGAATATGAAATTTGATGCATATCATATAATGAAAGCACAGATACTTGTGGTGACATTGGAGTATTTAGTTGACATTAGAGTTGGTTGATGCTTATCATATGGTGTTATTTTAGTACGAACTCTAGGGTTGTTTGTGACACTTATAGGGATGGCTCAATAGCTTGATAAAAAAGATAACTTTGAGCTGGTTTCGTATCCTACAACAATTTCATCTTATGTTCTCCACTAGATAAGAACTTTGGAGTGATTCTTTGTCGCACATTGAGGGATTGTTATATGATTCAATTATGTTAGCATTCTTGAGAGATTTCACTAGTGAAAGTATGAACCCTAGGCCTTGTTTTCAAGCATTGCAATACCGTTTTTGCTCACTTTTGTTACTTGCTACCTTGATGTTCTTATATTTTTCAGATTACAAAAACCTATGTCTACTATCCATACTACACTTGTATCACCATCTGTTTGCCGAACTAGTGCACCTATTCAATTTACCATTGTATTGGGTGTGTTGGGGACACAAGAGATTTCTTGTATTTTGTTGAAGGGATATTTGAGAGAGACCATCTTCATCCTACACCTCCCATAGGTAGATAAACCTTAGGTCATCCACTTGAGAGAAATTTGTTGTTGTCCTACAAAATAATGCACTTAGAGGCCTAACAATGTTTACAAGAATAAAAATTACGTAATGTACATCAGGCTCTTTTCTAGCGCCGTTGCCAGGGAGGTGAGTGCTTGAAGGTATATCTTTATATCTTGCAATTGAATCTTTCAGTTTCTTGTTTTATCACTAGTTTGTTTTATAAAAGAAAACAACAATAATATGGAAGTGAGGTTGCCTCATATTCTTCGTCTTTATCATGTCTTTCTTGAAAATGATGGATCAAAAATTGTTCTCAATTGATAGAAGAAGAAGAATGCGATCAATTTTTTGGCATAAAATCCATGAATGATAAGCATGATTGCAATGTTGCTAGTATGATTTCCTTGAATATCCATGATGTTAATGATATGCAAAGCCATAAGCTTGTGCATGCTATGTTTGATGAATATGATCTTTTTATTCACCTAAGTTTTGATGGTCCAATTTATTGTGATGATTACATGCCTCCTATTATTGATGATTACAATGATGAAAGTTGGTTTGGAAGAGTGTCAACTTTATATAATAATTATCCCACTATTTTGGAGGGTGTTGAATCTTCTTATAATCATAAAAGTGGATTTGTTGAGGTCATGACTTTAATTAGTGATGAATCCACTATTTTGGAAGAGGTTTCAATTCATTATGACAACAAAGTAGCTATCTATGATGATTATGGTGATGACATGTATGCGACAAGGAGTAATGATAACCATGAAACTTTTCATCATGATGTTAATGTTCAATTGGATTATGTTAATCAAGTATCACATGACAGTTATTTTGTTGAGTTTGCTCCCACTACTATTCTTGAGAATAAATTTTCTTATTTGGAGAGTAATAAAGATTCTATAATTATGTATCATGAAAAGAATGATTTACGTGACAGTTATAGTGTTGAATTTGTTCGTGATGCTACTGAAAATTAGGATGAGAGAGGAACTTATGCTTTTACATATCTCAATAACATCAAGTTTCCTCTCTATTTGTTGAAAGTTCTTAAGTCATGCTTGTTTTGCCTTCCTATGCTAGTTGATTCTTGCTCCCATAAGTTGCTTGCTCACAAAATCCATATGCATAGGAAGTGGGTTAGGCTTAAATGTGCTTGCCATGTGATTCATGATGCTCCCTTGCATGTTTCAATTACTATTATTATGTGAGCATCATTAAAATCATCATGCCTAGCGAAATTGCTACCTTGCTGTTTTTATATTTTCAAATTAGAAAAACCTATATCTACTATCCATATTACACTTGGATCACCATTTCTTCACTAAACTAGTGCACCTATACAATTTTCCTTTGTATTGGGTGTGGTGGGGACACAAGAGATTTCTTGTATTTGGTTGGAGGGTTGTTTGAGAAAGACCATATTCATCCTATGCCTCCCACGGATTGATAAACCTTAGGTCATCCACTTGAGCGCAATTTGCTGTTGTCCTACAAAACGCTTCACTTGGAGGCCCAACCACGTCTACAAGAATAAAAGTTGTGTAGTAGACATCACTACTTCGAAGAACAAGTGTGGAAAAAGATAGAACTTTGCCCGTTCTATCTTTTTCTCTCATCTTTTTGGTGGGCTCTTTTTGGCCTCTTTTTTTATTTCCTCACCGACAAATTTTGAGTTATAAGTAAATAGAAGTGTGAGATTATCATAGAACGAAGTCTTCAAATCAAGAACACGAGAGAGAGAGAGAGAGAGATCAAACATAGCTACTAGTCCATACCCTCAGCTCCGAGGGTGATTGATGGAGTCCTGGATTAGGGGGTCTCCGGATAGCCGGACTATATTCTTTGGCCGGACTGTTGGATTATGAAGATACAAGATTGAAGACTTCGTCTCATGTCCGGATGGGACTCTACTTGGCGTGGAAGGCAAGCTAGGCAATACAGATGTGCATATCTCCTCCTTTGTAACCGACCTTGTGTAACCCTAACCCTCTCCAGTGTCTATATAAACCGAAGGGTTTTAGTCCGTAGGACAACAACCACAACATACAATCATACCATAGGCTAGCTTCTAGGGTTTAGCCTCTCCGATCTCGTGGTAAATCTACTATTGTACTACCCATATCATCAATATTAATCAAGCAGGACGTAGGGTTTTACCTCCATCAAGAGGGCCCGAACCTGGGTAAAACATCGTGTCCCCTGCCTCCTGTTACCATCCGGCCTAGACGCACAGTTCGGGACCCCCTACCCGAGATCCGCCGGTTTTGACACCGACATTGGTGCTTTCATTGAGAGTTCGTCTATGCCGTCGCCAGAAGGAAGGATGTCTCGTCTCGTCTTTAAAGACGGTACTACTGCTGAGGGAGCTTTGGCTGTCGGCCAAACTCTCCGGCTAGGCAGTTTCATCATGACCGCCTGTTCGGCCGCCGCACTGACGATGACTTCTCGAGTCATCAAAAACAGCCTCCACGTCAAATCGGCACTCGCCGAACAGATGGATCCAATAGAGCTCGCCTCCTTAAACGAGCTCTTATATCGCATCACCGCCCTGGGAGTCGCTACGGTGTATGATCGGTTTGGGCTTAAACCCGATCAAAGGGAGATTAACTCTCCGCCGGACACCCATCATATTGCAGTGGTGGAGGAACAATGCAGTGACCTTTCCTCCATCTTGAGGACCAACTATGTCCGGATTCCCAAGCTCTCCAAGCCGGACGCCCGTTCGCGGGAGGACAACACCCAATCCCTGAACTTAAAGTCAGGCAGCGGGCCAGGGTTATCGGGTCACACCCCAGAACCGAAACTTTCAAAATTGGAAATTCCTCAGCCCCTGGATCCCAGATCAGGTTTGGGTTCAGATTCAATTCCACCCACCCACCCAAACATAAGCGATCTTTCCCACATCAGGCAAGAGCCCCAGGAAACAATACATCACTACTGGGCCAGTTTCCTCCTTGCGATGAACAAGGTTAAGGACTGTCGCGAGGAAGACGCAATCTTATTTTTCTGCAATAATTGCACAGACAAGGGAATACTTAACGCCATAAATCATCGTGAAATAACACGCTTTGCTGACTTGGTGTCCATAGTACGAAATTACTGTGCGATGGAAAGTGCCTGGAAAACCGAAACAAACTTTTGGGATAATCTGGCCCTGAACACAAACCCAGTCCGAAATAAAAGGGTGCACTATCACAATACACCCGGGTTAACTACCAAAAAGCAAAAGCCCTCTGCGTGGCAAGGAAATGTACCGAAGGGATGGCTCAACGGACCCTGCAAAATTCATAGTACAGCGGATGCAATACCAACGGATAGCCTTAGAGCATGTTGGATACTCCTGCAGGTGGCCAAAAGTGGTGAGGATCTACTCCTCCCAAATACCACAGAGCACCATCCCGTGGACAACAATACGGTGTTAACGGTCTTTGAGACCTTGGCGTCAAATAACAGACGCAAGCAAACACTCTGCAGCATGGCCGAAATCTTCCACGTAGCAGCAATAAATCCTTGGAGTGACACGGCTATTACCTTCAATGCCAGTGACGAACCTAAATTCCGAACAGCCCGAGCACCAGCCGCATTGGTCCTCAGTCCAATCGTGGACGGCTTTCGACTCGCCAAGGTACTCATGGACGGCGGCAGCGGATTAAACCTCATCTATGAGGAAACCCTTCAAAAGATGGAAATAGACTGGAGCCGCATTGAGCAAAGTAGCACAACCTTTAGAGGAATCATCCCTAGTCGGGAAGCACGGTGTGCTAGGAAAATCACACTACATGTGGTATTCGGCACGCCGGATAATTACAGGTCCGAGGAAATTACATTCCAAGTGGTTATCACGCTCTTTTAGGACGGGAGGCATTCACAATCTTCCAAGCCGTACCACATTACGGGTACATGAAGCTCAAAATACCTAGGCCCAACGAAATCATCACTCTCGCCAGCGATCCGGACACAGCACTCGGCGCCAAAAACAAAACGGCCGCATTAGCCCTCGAGGCATTATCCGAAGCCCTCTCGGCCGAGGAATTAACTATGCTACGCTCCATAGTGAACAGGGACGATGTGATACTCGACAAGAGATCCAAGTCCACCTCTTTTAAACCAGCGGATGAAATAGTCACATTCCAAGTCCACCCAACGGACCCTACAAAAACAGCCTCCATCGGGGCACAGCTAAGCCCCGCTGTGGACGCCGCACTACAGGAGTTCCTGTGCGAAAACTGGGACATATTCGCCTGGCATCCCTCACACATGCCAGGAATTCGCACGCAGGCTGGCCGAGCATAGCCTCTATATCCTAAAGGGATTCAAGCTGGTCAAGCAAGCTCTTCGGCGTTTCTCTAAACCTAAGAGACAGGCCATGGGAGAGGAACTAGCCAAGTGATTGGAGGCCGGATTCATCAAAGAATTAAAACACCCGGACTGGCTAGCAAACCTGGTGATGGTACCAAAGAAGGACAAATCCTGGCGCCTTTGTGTCGACTTCAAAGACCTCAATAAAGCTTGCCCAAGGATCCCTTCCCCCTCCCACGCGTCGATCAAATCATTGATGCTACCGCAGGACACGAGTCATTGTGTTTCCTCGACGCATACTCCGGTTACCACCAAATCAAGATGGCAGAGTCCGACCAAGCCGCAACGGCATTCATCACGCCATACGGTCCCTTCTATTTTAACACAATGCCTTTTGGGCTCAAAAATGCCGGCGCAACATATCAGCGCATGATTCAGACATGTCTGGAGAAACAAATCGGCAAAACAGTAGAGGCATACGTAGACGATGTGGTCGTCAAAACCAAACACGTCGACTCTTTGATAGATGACGCTCACATTCAACAACCTCCGAACATATGACATCAAGCTCAATCCGGAAAAATGCGTTTTTGGCGTACCAGCCGGAAAGCTCCTGGGATTCATTGTCTCAAGTAGAGGTATTGAAGCGAATCCGGCCAAAATCCGAGCGTTGTCACAGTTGGCTACCCCAACAGACCTCAAATAAATCCAGAAGCTAACTGGATGCGTGGCGGGTCTAAGCCGCTTTATCTCCTACTTGGGAGAAAAGTCTTTACCCCTTTATCGCCTCCTTCCACGCACCAAACACTTCGAGTGGTCGGATGCGGCCACAGCCGGATTGGAAGAAATAAAGGCCATTCTGGCAACCAACCCGATCCTGGCCGCACCAAACATCGGCGAACCAATGATGTTGTATATTGCGGCAACTCATCAAGTTGTAAGCGCGGTGCTCGTTGTCGAACGAGAAGCGGACAGACACAAATTCCCTCTTCAAAAGCCGATATACTATGTATCGACTGTCCTCACTCCATGCAAATCACATTACCCGCATTACCAAAAAATAGCATATGCGGTATTCATGGCATCATGGAAACTACGACACAACTTTCAAGAGTGTTCGATTACAGTAGCCTCGGAAGTGCCACTCAATGATATTATCAACAACCGCGACGCTACGGGCCGGATTGCCAAATGGGCCATTGAGCTCCTCCCATTCGACATAACATACAAACCTTGCCGAGCCATTAAATCGCAAGTACTGACCGACTTCATCGCCGAATGGACGGAGGCCGAACTCCCTAAAGAGTATGACGCATACTCCAATTGGATCATGCACTTTGATGGTTCTAAAATGTTGGCCGGTCTAGGGGTTGGCGTCGTCTTGACATCCCCAGCCGGAGACACCGTTCGGTACATACTGCAAATATTGTATATAGATTCCAATAATGCAACCGAATACGAAGCTCTGTTGCATGGTCTTCGGATGGCAGTCTCCATGGGCATTCAACGCCTGGAGGTGCGTGGGGATTCAAACCTTGCAATATCCCAAATAAACGGAGATTTTGACGCCAAGGATCCGAAAATGGCGGCCTATCGATATGCCGTCCTCAAAATGTCAGCTCGGTTGAGGGACTCGAATTTCACCATGTGGCTCGGGAAAACAATCAGGCGGCGGATATCCTCGCCCGCATCAGCACAAAACGCGACCCGGTCCCTCCCAACATATTTCTGGAAAGGCTCTTCAAGCCATCCGTAGCATGGGAAGGGGACACTGGTAACAACAGTCCGGACCCGGCCAAAATACCCGATACAGAACTCTCTGACACAATTGGAGGCTCCACCACCGAAATAACACCTTTAGCCCATGAAATAATGGCCATTATTGCCCTGTGGACAGAACCATTCCTGGCCTACCTAACTAGACAGGAACTTCCGGAGGACCAAAATGAGGCACGCTGCATAGTGCGGCGATCCAAGGCCTACAGGGTCCATGAGGGAGAATTGTACAAGAAAAGCACTACCGGAGTCCTTCAAAGGTGCATCTCTGAAGAGGAAGGGCGGAACCTTTTGGCATAAATTCATGCCAGACTCGACGGTCATCACACCGCAGCCTGGGCTCTTGTAAGCAAGGCCTTCCATACAAGATTCTATTGGCCAACGTCCCGGGCAGATGCACAGGACTTGGTCCAACGTTGCGCCGGTTGCCAGCTCTTTGCAAATAAAAGCCACATGCCACCCACCGCCCTCCAAACAATCCCCATTACATGGCCGTTCACGGTCTGGGGGCTTGACATGGTTGGACCCCTTAAAGGGAGAACCCACAAGAAAAAAATACTTATTGGTCATGGTGGATAAATTCACCAAATGGATAGAGGCTAAACTAGTTAAAACAGCCGAATCCGGACCGGTGATAGATTTCATATCCGGGGTTGTACACCATTACGGCGTCCCCCACAGCATCATCACTAATAACGGCACGAACTTCACGGACGGCGAGGTAAAACTTTGGTGCAGCAAAATGGGCATCAAGCTCGATTATGCTTCAGTCTATCACCCACAAACCAACGATCAAGTTGAACGAGCAAACGGTCTTATAATGAGCGGAATTAAACCTAGATTAGTGCATTCCTTAACGGATTCTGACACGCACTGGGTAGAGGAGCTCGACTCTGTACTCTGGGGGCTGCGGACCACGCCGAATCGGAGTACCGGATATACACCATTTTTATGGTATACGGTGCAGAGACAGTCTTGCCCTGTGACATAATTCAAGACTCCCCTCGAGTGCGCATGTACAAAGAAAGAGAAGCCGAGCTTGATCGGCAGGACAGTCTGGACACCTTGCAGGAAGAGCGCGACGTAGCCAAAGCCTGTTCCGCATTTTACCAGCAACAGGCTCACAGATACCAAAGCAGAGAAGTATGGGCCAAAACATATAACATTGGCGAACTAGTTCTTCGACTGCCGGATAAGAAAAAGAACAAGCTCGAGCACAAATGGGAAGGTCCCTTCATTATCGACCAAGTTCTGACCGGTGGAGCGTACCGACTGTGGGACACATCGACTAGTCGACTCGAGCTGAACCCATGGAACGCAGCCAGGCTCCGAAGATTCTACGCCTAACATCGGACTCTATGTTAGTCCCCTCCCTTTGTCCATTTTCTGCATATGCATCATCTGTCTTGTTTCCCTTTCTTTCTTTTTCTTATTATTTCTCTAGGCCTTCAAGGGTCACCTTGTGCCTCACTTGTACATTACAGATGCGCTAGCCGCACTCTCCATACCTGGGGGCTTCTTTCACAGAAGCTTAAATTATCTACCTGGGCCTCACACCCAACACATGTGTTATACTTCCGCATGTACCTTTTTTCACCATTATATGCATCAATATGACTTAAGTTTTGGCCAAGCTGGGTTGCCTGGCTCTTGTATTTATGCCCTACGTTCCCGTTAATTCGGCTAGGGCATAAGGGCAGCACCTCTGCGATTGTTACTGCCGGGTCAGCCGGATGTGTACCTCAGACTGGGTGAAGCTCAAAGCTAGCGTTCTTAAGGGAATATTCGATCGGTGAACAAAAGATGAATTTTATTTATTATCCATATTTGCCCCCAGATGCTTTTTCTATGCTTCTTATCGCAGTCCGGACATGCACTTTAGGGCATGCTTGCCCAGGGAAAGGAACCCTTAACGGAACTATTCTCCCTGGAAGATGTTTCTTAGTACCCATGTAATATAACATAACTAGTTGGGCACTTGTCTGATAAAGCACTAATGACCCCTACGCCTGGTCTCCACGCATACCCCGGTTCTTATATAACCGAGCAGGTATTCGGATTCACTCCGGACTATCGGGCCTGGAGGTTGAAGCGAAAAGGTCCGCAACGACAAATGATCTACAATCCGGCTAGAAGGCATTATACATGTCACTTTAATTACATAGTCATGCAGACTGACTAAACTCCTCTTCAATACCATCTAATAGGCTATCTAATCTATAGTCCTGTTGGGAATACTTTGCGGCCAATTCTACTTGGCCGTACACTATGCTCATAGAGATCTCCTTCCCATCGGGCCCCACAGGTCCGACCTCGGCCATGTGGTTCAGGTCAGCCTTCGTGTACACGTCTTCACCATTGCCCAGGCTTCCCTGGCGCCCTGACGGCAGGCCGATATCTTCCATAATCGGAAGCGCCGCCGCGCTCCCTTCAGCTTCTCTACAAGCTCTCCAAGGCCTTCGGGCATGGAGACGGATGGCCATAAGGCCTAGGCGACGCCCTGCATCACCTGCCGAACTTGTTCGTGCAGTTGTGAGAGCTCGGGAAGAAGTTCACCCATAGAACTGGGCATTTCCTCGGCAGAATGACCTGTTAACATACCTACAGACATAACTCTGTCTGCCAACTTCCTCGCCGAACTCTTTTTCAAAGTTCATTCAAGCACTTACTAAATATGTCACGTCGAAGCCGCTGATTCTCCTTAATAGAGTCCAACAGTTGGGCACGAACATCTTTTAGTTCCACACCCAGCTTGGCGTTGGCATCTAGGAGATCATTCTTCTCCTACCTCACCCTCGTAAGCACGCTCTCACCGGCCTTCAGCTGGCATAGGAGCTGTTGCTTATCCGAATTTACGCCAGCGTCATCTGCAATTTTACTGTCAGATCCGCATATACGCCGCACTCTATATGATATTTATCATTCGAAGGATATATTACCAGAGGGGGTCTCTTTGGGCTCCCATGCTGTGGCCAGCGCGGCCTGTAGTTGTGCTTTGCACTCTTCCAGCTCCTGGGACAGTTGGGTATTCCTTTTTGTAAGAACCTGCATAACAAATGATCCTTAAATCAGTTATTCTAACTGTTTCAAGTCTCAGGGGCTACTGATATATATAATCACCAAATTTTCTCACATGTATGTCTTTTACATACTGCTTCGTGGCTCTGGCTAGACCATTTCGAGCGGCACGGAGGTACGCATCTCCCGAGTTGAAGGCATCCAATGCCTCTTGGGAGAAACAAGCGTCCCGAAGAACAGTCCGGCGACGCCTGTGGTTCATGACACTTTCCACCCCAGAATTGGTGGCGGACAGTTTATCCGCATCCTCTGTCGGAGGAGCGCCCGGCGCATGCCTCGTATTCGTTCCCACCTTCAAATCCGGCCTTGGAGCCTGGCTGGTGGAGGCGCGATTAGTAGCCTCTCCGGGTATAGTCCGGCGAGCGCTCTTTTTCCTGAAAAGGAGGCATGGGCGTTAATATTCCTCTGAGAGTAACGTCTTGCAATAAAGACGGCGCGCCGTACCGCTGCGCCGGTGTCTCAATCCGGACTGCCGGTCTTTTCAGCCTGCCTGGCCTCGCGACCCCTTGTTGGCTAGTCGCCGCAGGCTCGGCCTTTCGCCTCGAGGACCTCCCCTGCAAAACACGGTTGTTATACGTAATCAAAAACACGCAAGGACGGATCCCTTTTCAAAGTACTGGGACTTCGGTCTCAGTTACCTATGAGGCTGGAAGTAGCCCAGGGTAATAGGCCGTAATGGCCACCAAAGCCTTGTCATTGCTCAATTGGTAAAATACCCCATCGATCAGCTCCACAGATATGTCCGGATCCTCCTGGGAGGCCGGGTCAAGAGACTGTCCAGGGTCCTCGGGTTGTGGAGGGGGGTTGTTTATCTCCCTTACAGCTTGGCGCAGCTCCTACCTTGAAATCGCTAGACTGAATACTTAACTATGGGAATATGAAACGGATGGGCGAGAAAAAGTCTCCGCTTACCCAGCTCGGAGGATTGTACATAGAAAATCTGCCCTGCGGGTTGACATTGAGGAATTCCTCCTCTTCTCCCTTGTACAAAGTGGATAAGATCTTTATTAGATCATCAACCGATCCCAACCCTTTACGACCGTAGCGGGTGACATCATCCTCCCCGTTGAAATCCCACATGGGGTGGCCTCTATACTGAAGCGGCTGCACCCCCTGCATAATACATGTGGCCATTACCTCGATCATGGTCAATCCGGATCGAGCTAGCAAACTTATCCGGCTCATCGGGTAAAGAACGTCCCTGTCACGTTCCTCCAGGGAGCTCCATGGATGCCAGCTCCGGCACTTCTTCAAAGGAGCGTTGTCGAACTCCGGAAGGCCGATTCGAGTAGGATCTGGGAGGGGGACGTCTTCTATATAAAACCATTCTGAAGGCCAGTCTTCGAATGTCTTCTTTGGGGTTCCGGATAGATATTCGGTCCCGGCAATACGCCACACTTCGGCTCTGCCCACTTGATATATTGACCCCTTCTGAGAACGGGGCACAAGGCAAAACAACTTCTTCCACAGCGCGAAATGAGTCTCACAGCCTAAAAACAGCTCGAAAGGGCTACGAATCCCGCGATATGCAATATGGAGGCAGGTGTAAGGTTGTGCAACTGGAGGCCGTAGAACTCCAGGAGCCCCCGGAGAAACGGATGAATTGGAAATCCGAGCCCTCTTACCAAATGAGGGACAAGGCATACCCGCTCCACCTTAGAGGGATTGGGAAGGCTCTCCGCTTGCTCTCCGCCATTATAGGTGGCGAGCCTGGCTCGAACCGGGACCATGTACGCTGGGGAAGAAATCCCTTGGTCTGAAGCATCACTAATTTGATGTGCGGGATGGAACATCTCCCCCAATCTTCAGGCTTGGGGCTAGGGGAGAGAGAGGAGGAGCTGCATCGACCGCCCATGATGGAATGGATCTCTGTCGGATGCACTCCGATGAAGGCTCGCCAAGGAAGAATGGTGTGATTTGGAACTGAATCCTCGTCTTTTTAATAGGCAGCTCATTCGCACAGCTGGCGGGGGGGGGGGGGTAAATGTAAAACACCCTAGCTCTTCACATTCGCTCGACACGTGTAAAGTGGTCATTATGGGGCGTGGAAGCCAAGGAGTGCAACATTCGCAAAAGGCCGGACACTATTTCAACAGGTACACGGAATTTGGGGAGGAACCCGCCTTGCAATGCCGAAGACAATCTGCGCGTCGGACTCGTCGTCATTGAAGCCTGGTTCGGGGGCTACTGAGGGAGTCCTGGATTAGGGGGTCTCCGGTCAGCCGGACTATATTCTTTGGCCGGACTGTTGGACTATGAAGATACAAGATTGAAGACTTCGTCTCGTGTCCGGATGGGACTCTACTTGGCGTGGAAGGCAAGCTAGGAAATATGGATGTGCATATATCCTCATTTGTAACCGACCTTGTGTAACCCTAACCCTCTCCGGTGTCTATATAAACCAAAGGGTTTTAGTCCGTAGGACAACAACCACAACATACAATCATACCATAGGCTAGCTTCTAGGGTTTAGCCTCTCCGATCTCGTGGTAGATCTACTCTTGTACTACCCATATCATCAATATTAATCAAGGAGGACGTAGGGTTTTACCTCCATCAAGAGGGCCAGAACCTGGGTAAAACATCGTGTCCCCTGCCTCCTGTTACCATCCGGCCTAGACGCACAGTTCGGGACCCCCTACCCGAGATCCGCCGGTTTTGACACCGACAACCACATTTTCTTCTCTCGTAATAATTACATATAGGATCATAATCGAATTTAACAATATAGCTATCATATAAAATATTTTCTCCATGATCAACATGCGTAGAAGTTTTATAATCTTCCAAGATAGTGGGATTAACATCAACTAAAGGTATGACCTCTCCAAACCCACTTTTATCAAAAAATTCATAAGATTGAACACTATCCAAATATGTGGGCATCTTATTTCCTAAAGTTGACACTCTTCCAAACCCACTTTCAAAATTATTATCATTATCATATTCATCGTGAGGCTTAAATAAATCTTCAAGATCATAAGAAGCATCACCCCAATCATGATCATTGCAATAAGTGGTGGACATAACAAAATTATCATCCCTAACCTTGTAGCTTTGCATATCATTAGCATAATTGACATTAATAGAATTTATAGTGACATCATTGCAACCATCCTTTTCATTCAAGGAGCTATCATGAATCACTTTATAAGTTTTTTCTTTTAACACTTCATCACAATTTGCAGATTCATGATTATCAGGCAAAACTTTATAGAGGTAATCAAGTGCACTCAACTCACTAGCAAGTGGATGACGATCCATAGTTATCTTAAATTTTTGCGTTCATTTTCTATTTTTGAGTGTTGATGAGAAGGCAATAAAATCAAGAAAAATAAAACATTTTTGTGTTTTTGTCAAAAATGTTTAGAAGTGGGGGAAATGAAAATGGGAGGCAAATGGAAAATGAAATTAAGAAAAAGTAGATGATAGTTTATGAGAAGGTACTTGATAGGTTTTGTGATGTCTCCCCGGCAACGGCGCCAGAAATTCTTCCTGCTAGTTGTAAGCTGCGTTGGGATTTCCTCGAACAGGAGAGGATGATGTAGTACAGTAGAGATAAGTATTTCTCTCAGTTAAGAACCAAGGATATCAATATAGTAGGAGAACCATGCAAAACCTCGTGAACATCACCTACACACAAAAGAACAAATACTTGCACCCAACGCAATCAAGGGGGTTGTCAATACCCTCGGTGGTTAATTGCAAGGATCAAGTTTGATAATGGTAGAGGTAAAAAAACACAAAACAAAAGAATGGTAAATAAATTGCAGCAAGGTATTTTTGGATTTTAATATATGATAAACGTAGACCCGGGGGCCGTAGTTCTCACTACAGGCTTCTCTCTCAAACAAAAAGCATACGGTGTTTCATAGAAAAGTGAATAGTTATGACGATATTCAAGGCAAGGATCATGCACATAGGAATCACGTCCGAGACAAATAGACTGACTCCTGCATGCATCTACTACTATTACTCCACACATCGACCGCTATCCGGCATGCATCTAGAGTATTAAGTTCATAATGAATCGAGTAACACCTTAAGCAAGATGACATGATGTAGAAAAAGTAAACTCAATCAATATGAATAAACCCCATCGTTTTACCCTTAATGGCAACTATCGGCGTTTTGGGAACGGGGGTCCCCAGACTTGCCTGCCTGCGGCCTGCGGCGTGGCTCAAAGGGGGGCCCAGCACGGCCCATCTTCACCAACACAAACCCAAGACCCTTGCGAGGGGCCAAGCCTCGCGGGGCGGATGACGCGGAGCTTCCTCAGGCGCGGCCTCATCAGGCTAGCTCACGAGGAGGCGGAGAGATCAAGGTGGGGTATCTCACGAGGTGCCCGTGACGCAAGCCATGACGACTGGGGGCGCCAGGCAGGTGCCAGCCCGCGCAGCGTCCTCCCTTCCTCTTTGGTGCAAAGGGGGCAAGCGCAGCCGCGGAGTACCGAGGCATCAGGCAAAGGTTGCCATTTTGGTGCAACGAGACCAAGACCAGGAGGACTATCACCGTTGAGCCCAAGACGGCGTCATCACTAGAGCTTTGCGCAGGCGAAGACTACTTTTGTCAGGATAGTTGATACTAGCTGTCCCCCTTCAAATTAGCCCGCCATTGTTGGCTCCCTTCCCGCTCGATATTTGGGAAGAGGAGCAGGGCCTCTATAAATAGGACCAGCCACCCACAGAGCCAAAGGAGGCTGAAGGCTGAAGGCTGAAGGCTGAAGGCTGGAGGCTGGGGAAAAAGAGCTGGCCAGAGAGTTGGAAAGATAGAGAAGATCAGGTAGGGAGAGAGAGAGGGGTGACTGAGCTCCTCCCAGCAGTTCATCGCCCCAGCCAAGAGCAGACCCTCGCGAGGCTGTTCTTCCTTGTATTGTTCATCATCATTAGCCCAAGAGGCAATCCACCACACCACGCACTAGAGTAGGGTATTACACCACAACGGTGGCCCGAACCAGTATAAACCCTGTGTCTCTTGTGTTGTTCTTTCCTTAGTTTAGATCCTAGTAAGGCGGAGGAGTGCACGTAGGTAGGAGGCGAAATCTCCGCGCGCACCCCAGTGTTCGAACCTCAAGGGTCTGCCGGAACCCAAAATCTGACATTTGGCGCGCCAGGTAGGGGTGCGCCGGGATTCGTCTTCCACCGCCCCGTTCTCCTCCGACCATCACGCCCATGTCTGACGCTCGTCGGGCCCGCGCTGAGCGCCGGGCCGTGCTCGCTGCCCGCGTCGCCCAGACGGCCCCTGTCGGCAGGCATCCTCGCCGTTCCCCGTCACCTGCCGTCAACGCCACCACCGTCCCGGCAGGGGACGAGCAGCAAGCATCGTCCCAGCATCCGTCTGTGCGGCAAGACGGCCGCACCGCGACTCCCTCGCTCACCCCAGCTGGTTCTTCGTCCAGCGCGCTCCGCGCGCCCATGGAGGCTCGGGCTGCACTCATCGCGGTGAACAAGCTCCTGCGCTACCGTCCCGTCGACGACGTCTACGAAGAATGGCTCGACCGCGTCGGAGAGCTCGTCCGCGCCGCAGGGGGCTCTCCTGCACCGTCCGTTCCGCTGCACCGCACCCCACCCCGCGCGGGCAATGAAGCTCCGGCGGCGCCCCGACCGCCTCCTCCTCAGGAAGGCGCCATGGCTCCAAGGCGCGTGGCCCCTGGGCAGAACCCGCCCCGTCAGGCGCCAGCGCAGCAAGAGTGGAGCTGTCAAAAAGTCCCTCGCCCGCAAGAAGCTGCCCGGGCTCTCCCTGCCCCAGCACGTCGCGACCATGCTCCTGCTCCCGCGCGTCAAGACCCCGCGCTGCTCCTAGCTGCAGCGCGTGGGGACATGCAAGACCAAGTTCCCCATCATCCAAGGCCTCCCGTGGACACAGCAGGCTGTCGTGCCTTCACCGCCGAGCTACGCAACATCGCGTGGCCCGGCAAGTTCAAGCCAGACTTGCCTCCTCGCTACGACGGCACGGCTGACCCTGCAGAGTTCCTCCAGCTCTACGAGCTGGGCATCGAAGCTGCCAACGGAGACGAGAAGGTCATGGCGAACTGGTTCCCCATGGCACTCAAGGATGGGGCTCGCACCTGGCTCCTGAACCTGGCTCCAGGCACAATCTCCTCCTGGGACAACATGCGCACCCGCTTCATTGCCAACTTCCAAGGCACTCGTGATCGGCCACCCGCCGTGAGCGACATGCGCCGCATCAAGCAACAGCCCGGGGAGACCCTGCAGAAGTACATCTAGTGCTTCAACAACGCGCGCCTCAAGATTCCCAAGGTGACTGAGGAGGCCATCATCTCGGCCTTCTCCGACAGCATGCGCGACGTCAAGATGAAGGAGGAGCTGGCGATGCATGAAGACCTGTGCACTTCCTTGGAACTGTTCAACCTGGCAACCAAGCGCGCCAGGGCCGAGGAAGGGTGTCTCTCCCTCCTCGAGCTGCCTGCCGCAGACCCAGAAGAGAAGAAGCCCAAGGCTAAGGATGTGAAGCGCAAGGGGGCTGCCGTGCTCGCGGCAGAACCAGACACCAAGCGGGGCAAAGATCAGCCCGAACCTTCCAAGGGCAGCTGGTACTGTGTGTACCACGACCTCCACACCCACAACACCAACGAATGTCAAGAGCTCCGAGCCGTGCGAGAAGGAAGGATCGGCCGTCGCCCTGACCGCAGTGACCGGGGCTACAGCCGGGGAGGAGGAAGGAATGCAGGACGCTGGGAAGACCGTGGCCCGTGCCAAGGATGGTGTGATCAACCTCGCGAGGATCGCTGGCAAGATCAGCCTCAAGAGGGAGACTGGAGGGATCAGCCTCGCGAGGATCACCCGCAAGGCAACGCAGGCCTCCCACCGCTGCCACCGCAGCCAAGGAGAAACGAAGACCGCCACCAGGACGAGGGGGCTAGGGGCTTCCAGGAGCCGCACGCGATCGCCTGCATCCTGGGCGGGGCACAAGCCCCAGCCTCTTAGTGCATCTTCAAACAGCTCACCCGCGAGGTGAACGCAGTCCTCCCCAGGCTCGAAGCCACGCGCCCTCTTAGGTGGTCGGCGTGCGCCATCACGTTCAGCTCAGCTGATCAGCTTAAGTGTGCGGCTATAGCCTGAGTCCTCCCGATGCTTTCTTCCCCAATCATCAGCAACGTGGTGGTCACCAATACCCTCATCGATGGCGGGGCAGGGCTCAACGTCCTGTCCGTGGAAACATTTAACAACCTCCAAGTGCCCTACAGCCAGCTTCAGCCAACCAAGCCTTTCTCCGGTATAACTGACGGCTCCACGGTCCCGATTGGGCAGGTCCGCCTCCCTGTCACCTTCGGGGCACGCGACAACTACCGCACCGAGCTCATTGACTTCGACGTCGCTCACATTCGCCTGCCGTACAACGCCATCCTTGGGTACCCAGCGCTGGCCAAGTTCATGGCCGTAACTCACCATGGCTACAACGTCCTCAAGATGCCAGGAAGCGGCAGAGTCATCACGGTGCCCTGTGAAGAGAAGGACGCGGTGTGTTCCCTGGAAAGAGCCTTTCAGGCCACATCACTGGAAGACCCGGATCGTGGAAGCAGGAGGCCTCCCGAGACCGCCCCTAAGAAGAAGAAGACATCGTCCGGCCCGACCACTCAGGAGGCAGGCCCCTCTGGGCCCGCGCCTGCCCGGGGGGAACCTCCTTCCATCCATAGGGAAGCGCGCCCGGCGCCCTCCTCAGGCAGGGCTCGGGGGCTCTCCCCTGGAGGGCCACCGACCTAGCCAGGGTCACGAGGGAGGCGCTTGGGCACCACATGGAGGTGTGTTTTGAAGCACGTTTCCCTCAAGAAGGAGCAAGGCAAGGAGATCCAGACCGTCAGGAGTTCGTCAGCAAGGCCATTCAGGAGCTACAGGAGTCAAGAGTCATGAAAGGCGGCCGCCGCCTACCAGCAGTGGCTCCCCATCCAGGCGAGGATGGTGGGCTGCGCGTCTGCATCGACATACCAGGGCTCAACCGAGTCGCCTCTCTGGAGCGCCTCTAGCCCTCGCGAGTGGGGCGCTGCGGAGGCCCACCCCACAGCTACGTTCGCATGCCTTACGGCTTGCCGAACGCAGCTGACACGTACCAGCACCTCATGAGGGGCATCACGGAGGCACGAGAGGCAGGGCATTCCGCAGCCCTGGCAGGGATGGAGATGGCCCGTGAGGAGCCTCCAGCGCATCCGGAGCCTCCCGAGGCCCCTGGGCTTGGGGGCTCGTGAGGATCAGCTTCCGCAGCCCGGCGAGTTTGCTACACCAACACTCCTTCGTCCAAAACATCATCAGGTGACATCTTTTCGAGTTCTATTTCCAACCGGGAGTGCCCCCCAGGGCTGCATTATTCCCAGGCCGCGTGGGTCCATCCCTGCGGCGTATATCCCTTATTATTCCATGTTGTTAGCTTACCTTGTTGGGGGCGCCCCTCGGGCTGCATGATCCCCAAGCCACTTGGGCCTGACCCAGTGATGTCCGCATTCCCAACATCTATTTGAATGAATCCACTCCTTCGCGGCTAATGTGTTTTACCTAGTTGCTTGCTCAGCTGACACCAACTAACGGAGCTCCTCCTAAACGGCACGACGCTTGCGCATGGGTCCATCCCTGCAACACCGCCAAACCTGGATGACTGAGCTCTGGCCGCGGCAGCCCCGCATAGCGTCACCTCGTCAAGCCTTCAGTGCCTCACTACCCCTCGGAAGCAACCAACGGCTGACTGTCAATTGTCATGGCAACCCCTTGTTTTTTCTATGATGGACCTGCAGGACCTCCTGAAGGAGCTGCGTCAGGCGAGGCCCTTGTGGTGTCTCCTTCGCTCTCATCCGCGTGAACTGCTTGCACGTTAAAGATGGGGTGCCTGAGCATCGCAACTCAGGGCTCCTACCGGCTCTCCAGCCCTCACCCTCTGGCCTTGACCACGGCATCGCGACCTGGCATACCAGCGATGGCTGAGACTCACTCGAGGGCCAGGACCCGAGGATGTAGAGCAGAAAGGGAAGCAAAGGCGAGAGGGGAGAGACATGCGAGGACCTCGCCGAGCAACCTCGCGCCTGCCGATGCACGGACCCGGCGACACACTAGGGAGCGGCCCCTGATCCTCGAGATAAGTCATCACCCGGAAGCGCAAGCTGTCGCGGCACCATCCCCGCACCAAATGCTACCCCGTGTTAGTGACGCTGCTCTCCTTTCTCACCAAACAACGGCTGCTTGGGCACCAAAGGGGACCTCCTGAGCATCGCGACTCAGGGGCTCTTACCGGACTCCGGGTCGCTCACCTCCTGGCCTTGACCACGGCATCGCGACCTGGCATACCAGCGACGGCTGAAGCCGCCTTGGGACTGGGACCTGTCAGCGCAGAGCACCAAGCCCTCGTGAGGTTCGAAAGGGAGGACTGAGCTAAGACGGAATGAGCAACTCGCGCAATTCTACGACAAGGGTTATATTAACAAAACAGGATCACAGGCACCTTACAAGCCCCCACGGGGCGCGTTTTTGATTCCTCGCAGGGAACAGATCCTAAAGGGACACAAACTACGCACGACCCTACAAAAGACACCATCATCAATAGTGGGCCGTCAAGCACCAACGCCAACCCCATCCAGATCAGAGACGGTGGCGGCCTGACGAGCCTGCCCTGCTCCAGGAGCGGCGCCGGCTCGGGGCCTCGTAGCTGTCGTTGCTCGTCTCCGGAGTCGCGAAGAGCTTGCCGGAGTCGCTGGAGCCTTCGACGCCTCCACTGCCTGAGGAGCCGCCAAGGGAGCGGTTGGCGGGCCCAGTCCTTGTCGCGGCAGGGTCCGGGCCACCTTCCCCGGGGCAGCACTCCAGCCGGCGCCCGCTCGCATCGAAGACCTTGAAGAGCATCATCGAAGCACCATCGTAATCCAAGTGGACCGCGAAGACGCCCCTTACCCTGGAAACTCGGGCAATCTCCCTCCAGCCCCGAGTCATGAAGACCTCGCCCGGGGCAACGACCGCGACCTTTGCCTCGGTCGCGAGGGTGCTGCAGCCGGCGTGCTGCATCCAGAGCTCCAGGGGCTCCCCCTGCGGGATGATGGAGGCGAAGAAGGGAGGAAGGCGGATCCAAGACTGAAGAGGAATGGCAACGTGGAGCACGAACTCTCGGGACGAGCCCTTGGTGTGGACCCCAGGAGGGACGACCCACACCTTCGTGACCCGTCGGCGCTGACGGCGGCACCGCCCATGGTGGTCAGCATCAGATCCTTCGGGGCCCTCGACGTGGGCGTACAATGGCAGCGGGAACCCCGGCGGCACCCGCTCGCACCAAGGCCTCGACACCACCTGAAGGGCCCCTTCGTCCAGGCCACGGGGGACGAGCCATTTCTTCGGCGGGAGTGGGTCTTGCTCCTCTCGGGGAGCTTTTCCCTTCTCTGCCGCCGAGAACCGGCGGATCAGAGCCATCGCAGCAAGACGGAGCAAGGATCGGGAAGAAGGAGAAGCAAGGACGGATAGACTGGAAGGACGCGCGCTGTCCCGTACTTATGGCCGGCGAAGGCCAACCGCCGACCTCCACGATTACAGGTAATCATGACCCACTTTGCATGCAGGGACTTGTCCAATCCGTGCAGTTGCCGAGGCGCCATGGGGAAGTGGAGGCGCCCACGACCAACCAACCGCCACGCGACGCCCAAGGCCGCAGGCTGTTAGGGCCCGCAGCGCTTCGCTCTTGCCCTTCCGCCTCCCTGCATGGCCAAGTCCGGGCACGCCTTGGGCCCGGGGGCTACTGTCGGTGTTCTAGGAACGGGGGTCCCCAGACTTGCCTGCCTGCGGCCTGCGGCGTGGCTCAAAGGGGGCCCAGCGCGGCCCATCTTCACCAACACAAACCCAAGACCCTCGCGAGGGGCCAAGCCTCGCGGGGCGGACAACGCGGAGCTTCCTCAGGCGCGGCCTTGTCAAGCTGGCTCACGAGGAGGCGGAGAGATCAAAGCGGGGTATCTCACGAGGTGCCCGTGACGCAAGCCATGACGACTGGGGGCGCCAGGCGGGTGCCAGCCCGCGCAGCGTTCTCCCTTCCTCTTTGGTGCAAAGGGGGCAAGCGCAGCCGCGGAGTACCGAGGCATCAGGCAAAGGTTGCCTTTTCAGTGCAACGAGACCAAGACCAGGAGGGCTACGAGACGGAGGTCACCGTGGAGCCCAAGACGGCGTCATCACCAGAGCTTTGTGCAGGCGAAGACTACTTTTGTCAGGATAGTTGATACTAGCTGTCCCCCTTCAAATTAGCCCGCCATTGTTGGCTCCCTTCCCGCTCGATATTTGGGAAGAGGACCAGGGCCTCTATAAACAGGACCAGCCACCCACAGAGACAAAGGAGGTTGAAGGCTGAAGGTTGAAGGCTGGAGGCTGGAGGCTGGAGGCTGGAGGCTGGGGAAAAAGAGCTGGCCAGAGAGTTGGAAAGATAGAGAAGATCAGGTAGAGAGAGAGAGAGAGGGGTGACTGAGCTCCTCCCAGCAGTTCATTGCCCCAGCCAAGAGCAGACCCTCGCGAGGCTGTTCTTCCTTGTATTGCTCATCATCATCAGCCCAAGAGGCAATCCACCACACCACACACTGGAGTAGGGTATTACACCACAACGGTGGCCCGAACCAGTATAAACCCTGTGCCTCTTGTGTTGTTCTTTCCTTAGTTTAGATCCTAGTAAGGCGGAGGAGTGCAGGTAGGTAGGAGGCGAAATCTCCGCGCGCACCCCAGTGTTCGAACCTCAAGGGTCTGCCGGAACCCGAAATCCGACAACAACAATACAAATACCGATCTTGCCTCTTTCTGTCACTCGGATATAGATCACCGCAAGATTGAACCCGTTACAAGAACCTCTCCCATTGCAAGATAAATCAATCTAGTTGGCCAAACAAAACGGATAGATCGGAGAGAAATACAAATCTACAACGATCATGCATATAAGAATTTAGAAAAGACTCAAATAATATTCATGAATAATCTAATCGTAAATCCACAATTCATCAAATCACAACAAACGCACTGCAAAAGAACATTACATTGAATAGATCTCCAAGAATATCGAAGAGAACATTATATTGAAGATTAAAGAGAGCGAAGAAGCCATCTAGATACTAGCTATAGACCTACAGGTATGTGGTAAACTACTCACACATCACCGGAAGGGCAACAAGGTTGATGTAGAAGCCCTAAGTGATCGATTCTCCCTCTGGAAGAGTAACGAAAAAGGCCTCCAGATGGGATCGCGGAAGAACAAAAACATGTGGCGGCGGAAAAACTATTTTGGGTGGCTCTGTGTTGGTTTCCCAATGCCGATTGCTGTTGTTTTGCTTGTTTTTGGCTTTTCACAAGATCAGTACCAAATGAAGTCCAAACACAATGAAACTTTACGGTGGTTTTTTCTAGACTAGAAGGCGACGCCCCCCTTGAGCTCGTGGGTCCCACGCAGCTCCGTTTGACCTAATTCCAACTCCATAATTTCCCGAACCAACAAAGAGCCACTCGAAACACTTTTTCCGCCGCCACATGCTTCTGTTCTTCTGCGATCCCATCTGGAGGAATTTTATGGTACTCTGTCGGAGGGGGAATCGATCAAGGAGGGCTTCGACATCATCATTGCTGCATCTCCAATGATGTATGAGTAGTTTACCTCAAACCTATGGGTCTATAGCTAGTATCTAGATGGCTTCTTCTTTTCGCTCCAATCTTCCATACCATGTTCTTCATGATCTCCATGGAGTTCTATCTGATGCAATCTTCTTTTTGTGGTGTGTTTTTTGGGATTCAAAGAATTATGGGTTTATGATCATATTATTCACTGGAAGTTATTGAGTCTTTTCTAAAATTTACTATGCATGATTCTTGTAGATTTGTATTTCTCTCCAATCTATCTGTTTGGTTTGGCCAACTTATTGATTGATTTATCTTCAGCGGGAGAGGTTCTTTGTAATGGGTTCAATCTTGTGGTTCCTCACCTCATGACAGAAGGGGTAGTGAAGCATGTTTCTGTATTATTGCCATTAAGGGTAAAATGATGGGGTTTATTCACTTTGCTTGAGTTTATTATCTCTACATTATGTCATCTTGCTTAAAGCGTTACTCTGTTTGTCATGAACTTAATACCAGAGATGCATGCTGGATAGCGGTCGATTGGTGGAGTAATAGTAGTAGATGCAGAATCGTTTTGGTCTACTTGTCAAAGACGTAATGCATGTATACATGATCATCATAACAATGTGTTGTTCTATCAGTTGCCCAACAGTAATTTGTGTACCCACCACATGCTATTTATTCTAGAGAGAAGCCTCAAGTGAAAACTATGCCCCCGGGTCTACCTTTACCATGTTTCAAAAAACAAAAATACCTTGCTACAATTTATTATCTTTTATTTTGGTTTGCAATTTTTATATATACCACTACCAGATTTGATCCTTGCAAGTAACGAGTTCATGGGGATTGACAACCCTCTTGCCCGCGTTGGGTGCAAGTATTTGCTCTTGTGTGTGCAGGTACTGTTCACTCGGCTTTGCATGATTCTCCAGTTGGTTCAATAACCTTGGTTCCTACTGAGGGAAATACTTACCAGCTACTATATTTCTTCGCCCTCCCTCTTCGGGGAGAATCTCGACACAGCTCACAAGTAACACCTACCATCGTTCTCTAAGGATATAAGTGAAGCACATGAGCAACTGCCTAACTCAAAAGGTATAAATGAAGCACATAGAGCATTCTGACAAATTATAATAATATCTATGTCTCTCTCAAAAGGTGTATCCAGCAATATCATGGAAAACTAACAAACAAAAGAAAACTATAGCACGCGACGCTCCAAGCGAAACTCATATCATGTGATGAATAAAAATATAGCTCCACGTGACATTACCGTTAGATTGTAGACGAAAGAGGGGATGCCATCTATGGCATCCCCAAGCTTAGACGTTTGAGTCTTCCTTCTTACCTTGGGGTGCCTTGGGCATCACCAAGCTTAGGGTCTTGTTGCTCCTTATTCCTTCGTCCATCTTGATGTCACCCAAAACATGAAAACTTCAATACACAAAACTCAACAGAAACTTTGTGAGATACGTTAGTATAATAAATAAATCATCCACTTTAGGTACTATTATAATTTATAAATAGATCCATAATTGTCCTTGACTAATACCTACTGTATTCTAACTTATTCATGACTTATACCCCCCGATATAATCCATAACATCGTCAAAATAAGCATACTATGCAATAAAAACAGAATCTATCTAAAACAGAAGAGTACGTAATTGTTGGGGAACGCAGTAAATTCAAAAAAATTCCTACGCACATGCAAGATCATTGTGATGCATAGCAACGAGAGGGGGGAGTGTGGTCTACGTACCCTCGTACACCATAAGTGGAAGCGTTATGACAACGCAGTTGATTTAGTCATACGTCTTCACGATCGACCGATCCTAGTACCGAAAGTACGGCACCTCCGTGATCTGCACATGTTCGGCTCGGTGACGTCCCACGAACTCACGATCCAGCAGAGTGTCGAGAGAGAGCTTTGCCAGCACGACGGCGTGATGATGGTGATGATGATGCTTCCAAAACAGGGCTTCGCCTAAGCACTGCTACGATATGACCGAGGTGGATTATGGTGGAGGGGGGCACCGCACACGGCTGGAAATAATCAACTCGTCTGTCTATGGGGTGCCCGCTGGCCACGTATATAAAGGATGGAGGGAGGTGGAGGCCACCCCTCATAGGGCGCGCCCAAAGTGTGGAGTCCTACTAGGACTCCCTAGTCCTAGTAGGATTCCACCTCCCACATGGAATAGGAAAAAGGGAAGGGAGATGGAGAAGGAAGGAAGGGGGCGCCCCCTTTCCCTAGTCCAATTCGGACCAGTCCATGGGGAAGGGACGCAACCAGCCTTGAGGACTTTCTATCCTTTCCCGTATGGCCCATTAAGGCCCAATACGAATTCCCGTAACTCTCCGATACTCCGAAAAATAACCGAATCACTCGGAACCTTTCCGATATCCGAATATAGCCTTCCAATATATCGATCTTGACATCTGGGATAGTTCGAGACTCCTCATCATGTCCCCATTATCATTCGGGACACTGAACAAACTTCGGTCATCAAACCACATAACTCATAATACAAATCGTCACAGAACATTAAGCGTGCGGAGCATACGGTTTCGAGAACTATGTAGACATGACCGACGCTCATCTCCGATAAATAACCAATAGCGGAACCTGGATGCTCATATTGGTGCCTACATATTCTACGAAGATCTTTATCGGTCAAACCGCATAAAAACATACATTGTTCCCTTTGTCATCGATATGTTACTTGCCCGAGATTCGATCGTCGGTATCTCAATACCTAGTTCAATCTCGTTACCGAAAAGTCTCTTTACTCATTTCGTAATGCATCATCCCGCAACTAACTCATTAGTCACATTGCTTGCAAGGCTTATAATGATGTGCATTACAAAGAGGGCCCAGAGATACCTCTTCAATACACGGAGTGACAAATCCTAATCTCGATCTATGCCAACTCAACAAACACCATCGGAGACACCTGTAGAGCATCTTTATAATCACCCAGTTATGTTGTGACGTTTGATAGCACACAAGGTGTTCCTTCGGTATTCAGGAGTTGCATAATCTCATAGTCAGAGGAACATGTACAAGTTATGAAGAAAGTAGTAGCAATAAAACTGAACGATCATTATGCTAAGCTAACGGATGGGTCTTGTCCATCACACCATTCTCTTATGATGTGATCCCGTTCATCAAATGACAACACATGTCCATGGCTAGGAAACTTAACCATCTTTGATTAATGAGCTAGTCAAGTAGAGGCATACTAGGGACACTCTGTTTGTATATGTATTCACACATGTAATAAGTTTCCGGTTAATACAATTCTAGCATGAATAATAAACATTTATCATGATATAAGCAAATATAAATAACAAATTTATTATTGCCTCTTGGGCATATTTCCTTCAGTCTCCCACTTGCACTAGAGTCAATAATCTAGTTCACATCATCATGTGATTTAACACCAATAGTTCACATCTGTATGTGATTAGTTCATATTTCCATGTGACTAACACCCAAAGGGTTTACTAGAGTCAATAATCTAGATCACATCGCTATGTGATTAACACCCAAAGAGTGATCATGTTTTTCTTATGAGATAAATTTAGTCAACGGGTCTGCCACATTCAGAGTCGTATGTATTTTGCAAATTTTCTATGTCTACAATGCTTTGCACGGAGCTACTCTAGCTAATTGCTCCCACTTTCGATATGTATTTGGATCGAGAGTTAGAGTCATCCAGATCGGTGTCAAAGCTTGCATCGACGTAACTCTTTACGACGAACTCTTTGTCACCTCCATAACCGAGAAACATTTCCTTATTCTACTAAGGATATTTTTGAGCGTTGTCCAGTGATCCACTTCTGGATCACTATTTTACCCTCTTGCCAAACTTATGGTGAGGTACACAATAGGTCTGGTACACAACATAGCATACTTTATAGAACCTATGACTGAGGCATAGGGAATGACTTTTCATTATCTTTCTATTTTCTGCCGTGGTCGGGTTTTGAGTCTTTACTCAGCTTCACACCTTGCAACATAGGCAAGAAGTCCTTCTTTGACTTTTTCATTTTGAACTACTTCAAAATCTTGTCAAGATATGTACTCATTGAAAATATATCATCCGTCTTGATCTATCTCTATAGATCTTGATGCTCAATATGTAAGTAGCTTCATCGAGGTCTTTCTTTGAGAAACTCTTTTCAAACACTCCTTTATGCTTGCCAGAAAATTCTACACTATTTCCGATCAACAATATGTCATTCACATATACTTATCAAAAATGTTGTAGTGCTCCCACTCACTTTCTTGCAAATACAGGCTTCACCGCAAGTCTGTATAAAACCATATGCTTTGATCACTTTATCAAAGTATATATTCCAACTCCGAGATGCTTGCACCAGTCCATAGATGGATCGCTGGAGCTTGCACACTTTGTTAGCACCTTTAGGATTGACAAAACCTTCTTGTTGCATCATATACAACTCTTCTTCAAGAAATCCATTAATGAATGTAGTTTCGACATCCATTTGTCGGATTTCATAAAATGTGGCAATTGCTAACATGATTCGGACAGACTTAAGCATCGCTACGAGTGAGAAAATCTCATCGTAGTCAACATCTTGAACTTGTCAAAAACCTTTTGCGACAATTCGAGCTTTGTAGATAGTAAGACTACTATCAGTGTCTGTCCTCCTCTTGAAAATCCATTTATGCTTAATGGCTCACTGATCAACGGGCAAGTCAACCAAAGTCCATACTTTGTTATATTACATGGATCTCATCTCAGATTTCATGGCTTCAAGCCATTTCGCAGAATCTGGGCTCTTCATCGCTTCCTCATAGTTCGTAGGTTCGTCATGGTCATGTAACATGACCTCCAGAACAGGATTACAGTACCACTCTGGTGCGGAATGTATTCTGGTTGACCTACGAGGTTCGGTAGTAACTTGATCTGAAGCTTCATGATCATCATCATTAACTTCCTCACTAATTGGTGTAGGTATCACTAGAACTGATTTCTGTGATGAAATACTTTCCAATTCGGGATAAGGTACAATTACCTCATCAAGTTTTACATTCCTCCCAGTCACTTCTTTCGAGAGAAACTTCTTCTCTAGAAAGGATCCATTCTTAGCAACGAATATCTTGCCTTCGGATCTGTGATAGAAGGTGTACCCAACAGTTTCCTTTGGGTATCCTATGAAGACACATTTCTCCGATTTGGGTTCGAGCTTATCAGGTTGAAACTTTTTCACATAAGCATCATAGCCCGAAACTTTAAAAAACGACAGCTTATGTTTCTTGCTAAACCATGGTTCATACGGTGTCATCTCAACGGATTTAGATGGTGCCCTATTTAACGTGAATGCAGCTGTCTCTAATGCATAACCCCAAAACGATAGTGATAGATCGGTAAGAGACATCATATATTTCACCATATCTAATAAAGTACGGCTATGACGTTCGGACACACCATTACGCTATGGTGTTCGAGGTGGCGTGAGTTGCAAAACTATTCCGCATTGTTTCAAATGAAGACCAAACTCATAACTCAAATATTCTCCTCCACGGTCAGATCGTAGAAACTTTATTTTCTAGTTACGATGATTTTCCATTTCACTCTAAAATTCTTTGAACTTTTCAATGTTTCAGACTTATGTTTCATCAAGTAGATATACCCATATCTGCTCAAATCATCTGTGAAGATCAGAAAATAACGATACCCGCCGCGAGCCTCAACACTCATCAGATTGCACACATCAGTATGTATTATTTCCAATAAGTCAGTTGCTTGCTCCCTTGTTCTGGGGAACAGAGTTTTAGTCATCTTGCCCACGAGGCATGGTTCGCAAGCATCAAATGATTCATAATCAAGTGATTCCAAAAGCCCATCAGCACGGAGTTTCTTCATGCGCTTTACACCAATATTTCCAAAACGGCAGTGCCACATATAAGTTGCACTATCATTATTAAGTTTGCATCTTTTGGCTTCAATATTATGAATATGTGTATTACTACGATCGAGATTCAGTAAACCATTCACCTTGGGTGTATGACCTTAGAAGGTTTTATTCATGTAAACAGAATAACAATTATCCTTGACTTAAATGAATAACTATATTGCAATAAACATGATCCAATCATATTATGCTTTACGCAAACACCAAATAACATTTATTTTAGGTGCAACACTAATCTCAAAGGTAAAGGGAGCGATTGTGCGATGGTGATTTTATCAACCTTGGAATCACTTCCAACTCACATCTTCACCTCGCCCTTAACTAGTCTCTGTTTATTTTGCAACTCCCGTTTCGAGTTACTACTCTTAGTAACTGAACAAGTATCAAATACCGAGGTGTTGTTATAAACACTAGTAAAGTACACATCAATAACATGTATATCAAATATATACTTTTTTCACTTTGCCATCCTTCTTATCCGCCAAGTATCTAGGGCAGTTTCACTTCCAGTGACCATTTCCTTTGCAGTAGAAGCACTCAGTTCCAGGCTTGGGTCTAGCTTTGAGCTTCTTCATGGGAGTGGCAACTCGCTTTCCTTTCTTCTTTGAAGTTCCTATTTCTTTCCCTTTGCCCTTTTCTTGAAACTAGTGGTCTTGTTAACCATCAACACTTGATGCTATTTCTTCATTTCTACCTTCATCGATTTCAGCATCGCGAAGAGCTTGGGAATTACTTTCGTCATCCCTTGCATATTATAGTTCATCACTAAGTTATAGTAACTTGGTGATAGTTACTAGAGAATTTTATCAATTACTATCTTATCTGAAATATTAACTCCCACTTGATTCAAGCAATTGTAGTACCCAGACAATCTGAGCACATGCTCACTGGTTGAGCTATTCTCCTCCACCTTGTAGGAAAAGTACTGTTAGAGGTCTCATACCTCTCGACACGGGCATGAGTATGAAATACCAATTTCAACTCTTAGAACATCTTATAAGTTCCGTGGCATTCAAAACATTTTTGAAGTCCCGATTCTAAGCTATAAAGCATGGTGCGCTAAACTATTAAGTAGTCATCATACCGAGCTTTGGCAAATGTTCATAACGTGTGCATCTTCTCCTGCAATAGGTCTGTCACCTAGTGGTGCATCAAGGACATAATTCTTTTGTGCAGCAACGAGGATAATCCTCAGATCACGGACTCAGTCCGCATCATTGCAACTATCATCTTTGAACTTATTTTTCTCGAGGAACATATCAAAAATTAACAGGGAGCAACATCACAAGATATTGATCTACAACATAGATATGCAAATACTATCAGGACTAAGTTCATGATAAATTAAAGTTCAATTAATCATATTACTTAAGAAATCCCACATAGATAGACACCCCTCTAGTCATCTAAATGATCACGTGATCCAAATCAACTAAACCATGTCCGATCATCACGTGAGATGGAGTAGTTTTCAATGGTGAACATCACTATGTTGATCATATCTACTGTATGATTCACATTCGACCTTTCGGTCTCTAGTGTTCCGAGGCCATATCTGCATATGCTAGCCTCGTCAAGTTTAACCCGATTATTTCGCGTGTGCAAAACTGGCTTGCACCCGTTGTATGTGAACGTAGAGCTTATCACACATGATCATCACGTGGTGTCTCGGCACGAGGAACTGTCGCAACGGTGCATACTCAGGGAGAACACTTGTACCTTTAAATTTAGTGAGAGATCATCTTATAACGCTACTACCGAACTAAGCAAAATAATATACCTAAAGGATAAACATCACATGCAATCAAAATATGTGACATGATATGGCCATCATCATCTTGTGCCTTAGATCTCCATTTCCAAAACACCTCCATGATCTCTATCGTCATCGACATGACACCATGTTCTCCATCATCTTGATCTCCATCAACGTGTCGTCACATGGTCGTCTCACCAACTATTGCTTTGGTAACTATTGCTATCGCATAGCGATAAAGTAAAGCAATTATATGGCGCTTGCATCTTATGCAATAAAGAGACAACCATAAGGCTCCTACCAGTTGCCGATAACTTTAACAAAACATGGTTATCTCATACAACAATTTATATCTCATCATGTCTTGACCATATCACATCACAACATGCCCTGCAAAAACAAGTTAGACGTCCTCTACTTTATTGTTGCAACTTTTACGTGGCTGCTACGGGCTGAGCAAGAACCGTTCTTACCTACGCATCAAAAACCACAACGCGCTATAGTGATTGCTTTTTGATCTTCAGAAAGTACCTTGTTCATTGAATCTGATTCAACTAAAGTTGGAGAAACAAACACCCACTAGCCATCTATGTGCGAAGCACGTCGGTAGAACCAGTCTCGCGTAATCGTACACGTAATGTCGGTCTAAGCCGCTTCATCCAACAATACCGCCGAATCAAGAATCAACTAGTGATGGAAAGCAATATGTATATACCCACGCCCACAACCCCTTTGTGTTCTACTCGTGCATATAACATCTATGCATAGACCTGACTCGGATGGAACTGTTGAGGAGCGCAGTAATTTCAAAAAAAATTCTACGCACACGCAAGATCATGGTGATGCATCGCAACGAGAGGGGAGAGTGTTGTCTACGTACCCTCGTAGACCGTAAGTGGAAGCGTTATGACAACGCGGTTGATGTAGTTGTACGTCTTCACGATTGACCGATCCTACTACCGAAAGTACGGCAACTCCACGATCTCCACACGTTCGGCTCGGTGACGTTCCACGAACTCACAATCCAGCAAAGTGTTGAGGGAGAGCTTCATCAGCATGACGGTGATGATGATGCTACCGAAACAGGGCTTCGCCTAAGCACCTCTACAATATGACCGAGGTGGATTATGGTGGAGGGGGCACCGCACACGGCTGGAAACAATCAACTTGTGTGTCTATGGGGTGCCCCCTGGCCAAGTATATAAAGGATGGAGGGAGGAGGAGGCCGGCTCTCATAGGTTGCGCCCAAAGTGTGGAGTCCTACTAGGACTCCCAGGTCCTAGTAGGATTCCACCTCCCACATGGAATAGGAAAAAGGGAAGGGAGAAGGAGAAGGAAGGAAGGGGACGCCCCCTTTCCCTAGTCCAATTCGGACCAGTCCATGGGGAAGGGGCACAGCCAACCTTGAAGCCTTTCTCGTATGGCCCATTAAGGCCCAATACGAATTCCCGTAACTCTCCGGTACTCCGAAAAATACGTTAATCACTCGGAAACTTTCCGATGTCCGAATATAAGCCTTCCAATATATCGATCTTTACATCTCGACCATTTCGAGACTCCTCATCATGTCCCCGATCTCATCTGGGACTCCGAACAAACTTTGTTCATCAAATCACATAACTCATAGTACAAATCGTCACAGAATGTTAAGCGTGCAGACCCTACTGGTTCGAGAACTATGTATAAATGACCGAGACTCATCTCCGGTCAATAACCAATAGCGGAACCTGGATGCTCATATTGGTTCCTACATATTCTATGAAGATCTTTATCGGTCAAACCGCATAACAACATACGTTGTTCCCTTTGTCATCGGTATGTTACTTGCCCGAGATTCGATCGTCGGTATCTCAATACCTAGTTCAATCTTGTTACCGAAAAGTCTCTTTACTCGTTCCGTAATACATCATCCCGCAACTAACTCATTAGTCACATTGCTTGCAAGTCTTATAGTGATGTGCTTTACCGAGAGGGCCCAGAGATACCTCTTTGATACACGGAGTGACAAATCCTAATCTCGATCTATGCCAACTCTACAAACACCATCGGAGACACCTATAGAGCATCTTTATAATCACCCAGTTACGTTATGATGTTTGATAACACACAAGGTGTTCCTCCTGTATTCGGGAGTTGCATAATCTCATAGTCAGAGGAACATGTATAAGTTATGAAGAAAGCAGTAGCAATAAAACTGAACGATCATTATGCTAAGCTAACGGATGGGTCTTGTCCATCACATCATTCTCTAATGATGTGATCCCATTCATCAAATGACAACACATGTCCATGGCTAGGAAACTTAACCATCTTTGATTAACGAGCTAGTCAAGTAGAGGGATACTAGGGACACTCTGTATACTATGTATTCACACATGTACTAAGTTTCCGGTTAATACAATTCTAGCATGAAAAATAAACATTTATCATGATATGAGGAAATATAAATAACAAATTTATTATTGCCTCTAGGACATATTTCCTTCAGTAATGATGTTATATTTATCCATACTTCTGTAACTACAAAAATTCTGAAATGGACAACATAAATAATATGTATATCAATATTATGTAAAGGTTTCAGCAATTGATTCATGTTCCAGTAAAAATCATAATTCAAGCACTGGGCGCAAAGATTTTTGCTTTGCACATCATCAATTCTACTATCATCTAAATCATCCCAAAGGCTTTACTTGGCACAAACACTTATTAAAAGAAAAAAGCACAATCATTATAGTAGCAATAAAAACAAAAAATAAAAGTAAAGGTAACTATTGGGTTGTCTCCCAACAAGCTCTTTCTTTGTAACCATTAAGATAGGCTTGAGATTTCTATGATGCTCACATAAAAGACAATAATTGAAGCACAAAGAGAGCATCATATAGCATGTAGTTGGCATATCTAATTATAACCCACTTCCTATGCATAGGAATTTCATAATTAAACAAATTATCAAACCAAGCAATATTTAGCATATGCAAGAAAGAAGGAGGAGGCATTAATAAATTCAACATCAAGATAGGTAATTGAGTAACATGAAGATATATACCATCATTTCCTCTCTAAAAATAATTACATGTAGGATCACAATCAAATTCAACAATATAGCTATCATATAAAATATTCACTCCATGATCCACATGCATGCAAGTTTTATAATTTTCCAAGATAGTGGGATTAATATCAACTAAAGTCATGACCTCTCCAAACCCACTTTTAATATTAATAGCATTATGACCGTCACCACAATAATGATCATTAGCACAATTGACTTTCATGGAATTCACAGTAACAACATTGCAATCATGCTTTTCATTCAATAAATGCGTCCCAATAGCATTTTCTTTTATAACTTCTTTATTTTTAGCTATTGGTTTACAATAAGCAATAAGTTTGAAAAGATTACCAAGTGGATGAGGATCCATGTCTTTTTTGCTTTAATTTTATTTTCTTGAGTCAACATGAAAGAGAACATAAGTAAAGCAAGCAAATAAGGTGTGTATGTGTGTAGGTACCTTATTTGTTTGATGAAGTTTCCCTAGGAATACCTCCAGAAATTCCTTCTGGTACTTATGATTGCATTGGGATTTCCCCAAAGAGTAAGGGTGAAATAGTATAGTAGCAGAAAGTATTTCCCTCAGTTAAGAACCAAGGTTTACCAAACCAATAGGAGATCCACACAAACGACCTCTAGGAGTACCTACACACATAGCAAATACTTGCACCCAACACGGGCAAAAGGGGTTGTAAATCCCCTTGTAGTCGTCAATTGCAAGGCTTAATCCTGATAGTGGGAGATATATAAATGTGAAAACTAAATAAATGTAAGTAAATTGCAGCAAGGTATTTAGGGTTTTAGCAATATGATTTAAATACACTTGGGGGCATAGATTTCACTAGAGGCATCTCTCTCAAGAACATAGCAAACAGTAGGTACACAAATTACTATTGGGAAATTGATATAAAAACACATAGTTATAATGTTATTCATGGCATGATAAGTGCATAGCCATTACGTCCGTGACAAGTAGACTGAAACAATTCTGCATCTACTACTATTATCCCACTTCGATAACGCTTCTATGCTTGCCTCTTTACATATTAAGTTCATGACAAACAGAGTAATGCATGAACTATGATAATGTAGACAGAATAGGACCACCCAATATGATCAAAACCCATCGTTTTACCCTTAGTAGCAACAATCCGAACACACGCCTCACTAAAGATAAATTAATCTAGTTGGCCAAACCAAACGGATAGATCGAAGAGAAATACAAAGCTATAAAAATCACACATATTAAAGCTTACAAATAACTAAATTACTTTCAATGATCAGTCTGATCATAAATCCACAATTCATCGGATCCCGACAAACGCATCACTAAATATTACATCAAATTGATCTCCAAAGAGAACATTGTATTGAAGATCAAAACAAGAGAGGGAGACATCTAGCTACTGCTAAGGACCCTTAGGTCATGTGGGGAACTACTCACACATCATCATGGAGGCAACAAGGTTGATGAAGAAGGCCTCGGTGATCGATTCCCCCGCCGGCAAATTACTAGAAACGGCCTCCAGATGGGATCGTTAAAGAACATAGGCTTGCAGCAGTGAAAGAATTGTATCGTGGCTTCCTCTGTTGGTTTTGGAATATTTGGAAATTTATAGCACTAGAATTAGGTCAGAAGGGCCACGAGGAGCCCACAAGACATTAGGGGACGCCTACTCCCTAGAGTGCGCCATGTTGTCTTATACTCTCCTTGTCTGGCTTTTGGTCCTTCCCCGAAGCTTGTAGGACCCCTCCTGGTCCGGAAAAAATCGTCAAAAAGTTTCGTAGCATTTGGACTATGTTTGGTAGGGATTTTCTGTAAAACTAAAAACAAGCAGAAAACAACAACTGGCACTAGGTTAATTGGTTAGTTCCCAAAAATGATATAAAATGGCATATAAATTATATAATATTAATAATATAATAGCATGAAACAATCAAAACTTATAGATACGACATAGACGTATCAACCTCCAACACATCCATCCCAAGCGTGCGTTGGAGGAGAACATAGCCGAAACCCGGCCGGAGTTCTGGCTACTCGAGCTCCCACACCTCCTCCATGAACTTCCTCCAAGCCCACCAATGCAGGTTCACACGACTTTGTCCACCAGCGCACACTGGCTTTGCTGGAGGGGCAACGACAGCGCGCACCGACTCTGCTAGAGGGGCAACGACAACAAAGATCTCGTGACCGTCCTCGACGCTCTTGCCATCCACAGATTTGGAGAGGGGATTGGGAAGAGTAAGTGGGGATTTAAGACGGTCGGGGTGGGGATTGGGGTTTTCGGACTTCAACAGATCTGGTGTGGAGTGTGGGTTATTATCCATAAACGGCAGGGGTGTGACCGGAAAAATAGATTGGCACGCGCCAGAGGGGGTATGTGGTGGCACCAGAATGAGGGACCGTAGAGTGTTATGTAAAGGAACCATAGAGGGTTACATATTCACATGTATTTTTTCGATAAAGGGTGCATTTATTAACTCAAAATGTAGCATCAAGTGGATACAAAGCATAATGAGCAACGCCCGACCTCTGCATATCTAAGATGCACATAGCCAACTTGAATAGTCTGACAAAAATAAAATAAAGAACGAACATATCAGTAACAGAAGACTCGTATGACCGACACTATGCCTATGTTGAAGGAGGTGATGAACTGTGACGCCCCCGATTCAATCGTACACTAATCATGCACGCAAATGTGTACGATCAAGATCAGGGACTCACGGGAAGATATCACAACACAACTCTACAAATAAAATAAGTCATACAAGCATCATAATACAAGCCAGGGGCCTCGAGGGCTCGAATACAAGTGCTCGATCATAGACGAGTCAGCGAAAGCAACAATATCTGAGTACAGACATAAGTTAAACAAGTCTGCCTTAAGAAGGCTAGCACAAACTGGGACACAGAACGAAAGAGGCGCAGGCCTCCTGCCTGGGATCCTCCTAAACTACTCCAGGTCGTCGTCAGCGGGCAGCACATAGTAGTAGGCACCTCAAGTGTAGTAGGGGTCGTCGTCGACGGTGGCGTCTGGCTCCTGGACTCCAGCATCTGGTTGCGACAACCAGAAAGAAAGGAAAGGGGAAAAAGGGGGGAGAAAGCAACCGTGAGTACTCATCCAAAGTACTCGCAAGCAAGGAACTACACTACATATGCATGGGTATATGTGTAAGGAGGCCATATCAGTGGACTGAACTGCAGAATGCCAGAATAAGAGGGGGATAACTAATCCTGTCGAAGGCTACGCTTCTCGCAGCCACCGTCTTGCAGCATGTAGAAGAGAGTAGATTGAAGTCCCCCAAGTAGCATCTCCAAGTAGCATCTCCAAGTAGCATCGCATAGCATAATCCTACCCGACGATCCTCCCCTCGTTGCCCTGTGGAAAAGCGATCACCGGGTTGTCTGTGGAACTTGGAAGGGTGTGTTTTATTAAGTATCTGGTTCTAGTTGTCATAAGGTCAAGGTACAACTCCAAGTCGTCCTGTTACCGAAGATCACGGCTATTCGAATAGATTAACTTCCCTGCAGGGGTGCACCACATAGCCCAACACGCTCGATCCCATTTGGCCGGACACACTTTCCTGGGTCATGCCCGGCCTCGGAAGATCAACACGTCGCAGCCCCACCTAGGCACAACAGAGAGGCCAGCACGCCGGTCTAAACCTAAGCGCACAGGGGTCTGGGCCCATCGCCCATAGCACACCTGCACGTTGCGAGGGCGGCCGAAAGCAGACCTAGCCTAGTGGCGTTCCAGTCCAATTCGGCGCGCGCCGCTCCGTCGCTGACGTCTGAAGTGCTTCGGCTGATACCACGACGTCGGGATACCCATAACTACTCCCACGTAGATGGTTAGTGCGTATAGGCTCGTAGCCGACTCAGATCAAATACCAAGATCTCGTTAAGCGTGTTAAGTATCCGCGAACGCCGAACAGGGCCAGGCCCACCTATCTCCTAGGTGGTCTCAACCTGCCCTGTCGCTCCGCCACAAAGTAACAGTCGAGGGCCGTCGGGAACCCAGGCCCACCTCTACCGGGATGGAGCCACCTGTCCTTCCAGCCCCCTCGTCAGAATCACTTGCGGGTACTCAATGAGCTGACCCGACTTTAGTCACCATCTGTATAGTATGTATGTATGTATAGTATATACCCGTGATCACCTCCCAAGTGATCACGGCCCGATAGTATAGCAAGGCAGACTGACAAGAATGTAGGGCCAATGATGATAAACTAGCATCCTATACTAAGCATTTAGGATTGCGGGTAAGGTATCAATGACTGTAGCAGCAATGACAGGCTATGCAGCAGAATAGGATTAACGGAAAGCAGTAACATGCTACGCTTCTCTAATGCAAGCAGTATAGAGAAGAGTAGGAGATATCTGGTGATCAAGGGGGGGGGGCTTGCCTGATTGCTCTGGCAAGAAGGAGGGGTCGGCAACTCCGTAGTCGAACTGGGCAGCAGCAGCGTCGGTCTCGTAGTCTACCGGAGAGAAGAGGGGGAAGAAACAATGAATACAATGCAAACAAATGCATATCGATGCATGACATGACAAGTAACGATGCTAGGTGTGCCCAATCACGGTAGTAGGTGATACCGACGAAGGGGGGAAACATCCGGGAAAATATCCCCGGTGTTTCATGTTTTCGGGCAGAGGAGCCGAAGGGGGAAAGTTGCGTGTTTGGTATGTTAGAGGTGTGTGGTGGACGAACGGGCTGCGTATCCGGGTTCGTCTCGTCGTTCTGAGCAACTTTCATGTAGAAAGTATTTTCATCCGAGCTACGGTTTATTTTATATTAATTTTAAAAGATTTAAATCATTTTTTTGAATTTATTTTAATTTGAAATAGAAGCTAAAATGCTACAAGTACCCCGCTCTGTGTTCACAGATGTGTACCCAGAGGCTGACAGGTGGGCCAAGGGGGACCCAGTTGACCGGTCAAGGCTTGACTGGTCAACAGGGGTGGGGCCCCCTGTCATTCTCTTATTTACCTAATTATAGTTTAATTAGTTAACTAGCAGGTTAACTAAAGTTAAGTTAATTAAGCCGCTTAATTAATTAGTTAATTTTAATTCTTTTTATTATTACTTTTTTAATCGTTTTCTGGGGCGGGTCCCACTTGTCATTCGGACAGGGGCCTTAACGGGTCGTGGGTGGCAGTTCTCGGGCTCCAGCCCGCCCGGTAGGGCGCTGCGGCCAACAGGTGAAGGGGGGCGGCGCCTGGCCCGGCGCCGGTGACAGTGGCCGGAGCGGGGCGGCACAGCGAGGTGCGGTGGTGTGAGCGGGCGCGCACTGGGCCGCGGCTGGGCGAGCGCGCGTGACAACTGGCACGGCCAGAGGCCCGCGAGCGTGGCCAGTGAACATGGTGGGCGCCGCGATGGACGGGCGTGGTCGACGCACTGTGAGCGCGAGCGCCCGCGCGGAGGGGAACGGGGCGACGACGGCAGCGAGACGCAGCGCGGGACAGACGGGGGCGCAGTGACCGCGGGTTCGAGTGTGCCCCAGGCGAGCGAGGACGAGGACGGGGACCGTGCGGGAGCGAGGGCAGAGGAGGGAAGGAGAAGGGGTCCTCACGTGCGAGGAGAGAAGGAGGACGACGAGGCCTGGTGAGGCCGTCGAGGAGGAGGATGAGGAAGCGGGCGACGAAGGCGGTCCAACGAGGTGGTCCGACGACGACGAGCGACGGCGTCGGGTCGGGGCGGAGGAGCTTCGGGCGGCGGGGACGAGATGATGAAGAGGCGTCCGGCGAGGTGGAGGTAGACGAGGGGGTGGCTCCGGCGATCGTGGCTGGCGACGGCGGTTCCATGCCCCGATCCAGAACGAGCACTGAGGGGGAGGGGATCGGTCTCGATCCAGATCCAGCGAGGGTGGGGGAGAACAAGAG
>NC_041390.1:374218253-374225299 GCF_002162155.2 Triticum dicoccoides
TCCAGGAGTGGATCGGGGGGAGGGAGAGTGGGGGCGCGAGTACGGGGAGTGGGGGGGTGTCGGTGCCTAGGGTTTCGGCACCAGGGGGTTAAGGGAGTGGGGTGGGCCGGCCGGTTGGGCCTTTGCCCAGTTGGGCTGGTGGCCTGCTGGGCCGAAGCCCAGTGATGGGGGGTTTGCTTTTTTTTATTTACTTATTTTCTTTAATGTTTTCATTTAAAGTTTCTTTTATTTTAGTTTCATAAAATACCTAGTCAGCACCTAAATTAGTATTACTAATTAGTCCACTGCCACAATTATTTTGGCACACTACTAATTTAGTTTTATTATTATAACTTTATAAAAGGCATCTAATTAATTGTTTTTGCTGTCATTTCTATTACTTTAGTGCATTTAAATATTTTATTAAAAGATAATTTATCCACCAATATTTACTAAGGATTACTAGACACATTAGGAACAATTTAGTTTCGACTTTTGAAAACTTTAATTGTTTAACTTAAATTCAAATTTTGAATATGAATCGTTTCGAACTAACGCGAGATTATCCACGGTAACCGAGGTGTCATGGCATCATTAGCGGGGATTACTGTAGCTTAATTACCCGGGCGTCACAATTCTCCTCCACTACAAGAAATCTCGTCCCGAGATTTAAGAGGTGGAGTAATGGGGGAAAGGTGTTGGTAGCGAAAAACCTAACGAGTCTTCTCGGTCTTGGCTGCCCTTTCGAAGAGGTTGATCCCTTTCATTGATGTCTTCATTTCTCTGTTTCAGGTCCTCATGATGAAGTCGGCTCTTTTCTTCGGAAACTCCATCGCATTTACGAATAGGTAACGGGGCAGGTCGGCAACGACAGAATGTTATAAGTGTTATAATCTGGGATTAACCCATGAATGAGAATATGAGTACCTCTCGAGTTTGAACATTTAAAAGACATCGAGAGTAAAGTTGGGAGGTACAATAAGAAGTTTCAAGCAGCCAGGCAATCGTTCAAGGCCTAGTCAGAAGGTGAAAGTGGTTTCAAAGCAACGGGATAATTATTGTGTCCGATGCCAGAATTGATGATCTCGTCGGAAAGGTGGCTCATGAATTACTTACGAGTCCACGCGCGAGGAATAACTTTGGAAACATGAGGGTGTACAGGAGAGTCAGGTTTCGATCCGGGTGGAACTGTGGGTTATGGCCCACCATGTGGGTTAAAAGTAGGAAGGGCGGAGACGTCTTGCGCGATCATGCAAGCAAGGCATGTCAGAGGGTAGCCTGTCGATTAAGTCGGCAACAACGTCGATACCAAGGGCGAGGGACGAAGAGAACCATTTTCCTGCTCGTTGGACGAGGCGGACTAATAGGCAAAGTTCCCGTCCATCGGTGGTTACCGAAATGTCATCAACAAAAGTAATAGGGTCTCACTGACCGAGTTGTACACCAAGGTGTTTGCACAAGTAGGGAATTATTACTGTTTATATCATATAGATCATAGAAAGGTTTAAATAAACCAATGGAAAGGAAAGGTGATTTCCAGGTTTAATCAAAACAATGGGGAGGAAAATGTGTATACACACATATTTCAGGGGTAATTCCTTCCCAAGGACAAGCAGAGGATGATATCCATGATAGGATATAACGTAGAAAACCCTTCAGGAAAGGGGAGAGAAATATCATGACATTACCCATACAACGGAGTTAGGATAAATGATAAATAAAATTTAGCATCGTGCTTCAAATGTTCCTGTTGAAAATCGAAGTACCATTGACATGCTTCGAGATAGCCTTGACATGGTCTTCGTGTGAAGATCAGACTTTGGTAACACGAAGGATCCATCAGGAATATCTTGTAGAATAAGTCTTACAATTTCCTCATGGATGAATGGATAACCTTGCTGAAAATGAATCTATAATGATAGGTCCTCCAGCCGGGGGGGGTGCTAGGCATGACATCATGTTACCGGGTCATCAAAGGATCAATATCATAACTCTTGGAAAGTTGTCCTAACCATCATATCTGACGGAGATTCAGGTATGATTGGTGTCAGGATACCTCAGGCTCAGGATGCCTGGGAAGAAAGGTGCAACACCAATTGATGGGATGACACTGTAAGATTCTCGGGAAATGAACTATGAAGTGACTTCCATTAACAAGAGTTCATCATTAACCCAAGGAGTGGACAAGGAGGTGTCTGGTGAACTCAACGGCAATTCGCCGAGATTCCCAAAAGATGGATTTCCACCATTAAGTGAACAATGGGATAACATTTGTTAGATCAAATGATATAAGGAAGTATGCTCGAGGAAAACATACACAATTAAACACTGGTTGAAGGGTGCGCCCGAAGTACGGGTTGGGTTGCACGACCAATGTTAGAATGGTGATGCAATAATCAATAGCCTAAGAATGAACTTTCGACCATTAACTTCAAAGAGATAGGGTTGCTAGAAGGAAAGAATCCAAACAACACCGTTCACTTGTTGGAATTAACACAGGGACCAAGAAAGAATGGTGATGGTGAGAAGTATTTCTATGTCAAGAATTCTCAAGAGGTGGAACAAATCTTAGAACATTCTTGACATAAAGGATGGTAATACTCCAAGGTAAAGAAGAACAATTGCTGGATAGCAAGGAAACCAAGGTACAACACAAATTGTGAACAAGTTTGTGTTGGGGGGGGAGACAAGAATGTTGCCGATGATAACTCAAATCATCGAGGGACAAGGATGGTATTTCTCATCATGAATTCAATTGATATCCTGGAAGAACTCATAAGGTTGATGAGGATCACGACACATTTGTCGCGAGAGTTCATGAAGATGTAATCGATCAGCGACGACATCAAATCTAAGTAATGATGAAGTGAAAGGTTATTGGAACCAAGGGTACGACACAAACTCGAAACCAAGCTTGTTGTTCAAGGCGAAATGATATGACGATGAGGATCGACGTAAGGTTAGTTCATCGTCGGAAATTGTGCTCCGAGAAGAAGGACCGGGTAGCACAGTTAAAATCATCACGACAAAGATATAGCCAAACAGGCTAGGAATGGCGTGGTCGGGTACAAACTCGTACTTATAGAAGCTTACTGAAGAGTTGTTGAACCGTAGAGCGGACTCGGTTCAGTTATCGGTGTCTTTGAGTGTTCAATAACTCCGAGCCCATGAAAAATTGTAATCGGTGAGTATGTAGTACTTGATGAAGAACTCATAAGAAATTATGCAGTTCCAAGATAATCTCGAGATACCAGGTGGTAATACTCGACGACAGATCAACTAGAAGTTGAACTGGGGTATTGCTCTATAGAAGACAAGTGCTTAAACTTGCACAGGACATGATATTTAAAGGAGAACATGGTCAGAACCACGATTGCATAAAGGCCAGATCTCAGATATAAGATGAACTTATACCAAGGGAATAATTGATTTTAAAAGAAGCTTCGATGAGAGGATGTACATCGTGTCCATGGGCATGAACGCAAAGTTCAAGGTCGACTCCCACTTCTCCAATGCACAACCTTTCATTCACTTCTCGCGCTCAAGGAAGTTGTAGTTTGAAATTTTATCTGGCAAAATACCAGAAGAGTACGACTCGTGAAAACTTTCGAGTTCACACCCATTAAGGAAGGCATAGGTTCAACCCATCGGGGCATCTTAGAATCATATACCAAATCTTCAGAAGTAATTAACTCAAGCTCAAAGGCAGAGCATGGTTGAGAAAGCAGAGGATACAATTTACCAAAGGCATTATGTATCAGAGGAAAGGCTCACAAGGTTATTGAATATGAAGGGCGTTGTCAGATAAAATCCAACAAAGGATCTGGTGGTCCACAAGGGATCTGACGTGAGCATCGGTACTCAACTAGAGGAAGAAGATTGCAAGGAGATCAGATTATAGAAACAACTGACTAACTCAATTGTCAAATGCAAAGGAATTATGATTTCCAAATCAAGGGATCAGAAGCAATGCTCTGAGTAGGGATGGATAAGTTGAATAGCCTTAGGGTACAATCAATGACAATTGGATTGGTCGAGAACCAATTCCAGTTAAAAGAATGGCAGCTTAGCCGGAGAAGTAATTTATAAGGATCAATGATGATTGCATGCATTCGCAAACATATTGAGTCAACAGACTCAAAATGATAATGACAAGGAATGTCATTAAGACTACGAGACTTATGGGATTAACCATAATGCGAGCAAACAAGAATTTCAAGAGCCAAAGGCTCCAGAGGATTTTCGGAAGATCGAATAGTATTTTGAAGACTTTTGTGAAACTCATGAACAACTGGGGATGAGCGGATACTTGACAAGTGCGGCGATTTATTTGAAGGGGTATTCATGTGGCAAAGAACTGCTAGGCAGTAGGCACGAAGTATTCTCGGAACAATAGAGAAAACTTCGGGTATCTTGTAATAACAAGAACAATGGGGAATGATCGTAAGAATGGCAAGTGTAAGTAGTTATCCATAAGGATTTATCGGTGGTCGGGAATAGCAAAAGTGATGGGCACAAAGTCTCGAGAGAATATCAAAGAGTATCTCCGAAATCTTCTGGTGCAGTCGGTGACCATCTGGACTGAAGGGGCTCTCCGGGAGAAAGCACTCGCGAGAACCTAAAGTTAGTTTTGTTATTAGCAAAATCGTTTAACCCGAATAGAAGAGAGTTCAGAATCCCAGAGTAAAGATCGAGGAGTAAAAGATCCTAATACCACCCGATGGCGACGTGGGCCCGTAAGGCACACAGCCAAGTTAGTAAAAGTTTTTGTAATGTCTAGACTCGACTTCGGCCAAGGAGTGTGGAAGGGGGATTCCTACAGGCAGTCGGCTCTGATACCAACTTGTGACGCCCCCGATTCAATCGTACACTAATCATACACGCAAATGTGTACGATCAAGATCAGGGACTCACGGGAAGATATCACAACACAACTCTACAAATAAAATAAGTCATACAAGCATCATAATACAAGCCAGGGGCCTCGAGGGCTCGAATACAAGTGCTCGATCATAGACGAGTTAGCGGAAGCAACAATATCTGAGTACAGACATAAGTTAAACAAGTTGCCATAAGATGGCTAGCACAAACTGGGATACAGATCGAAAGAGGCGCAGGCCTCCTGCCTGGGATCCTCCTAACTACTCCTGGACGTCGTCAGCGGGCTGCACGTAGTAGTAGGCACCTCCGGTGTAGTAGGGGGGGGGGTCGATGGTGGCGTCTGGCTCCAGGGCTCCAGCATCTGGTTGCGACAACCAGGTAGAAGGGAAAAGGGAAAAGAGGGAGAAAAGCAACCGTGAGTACTCCTCCAAAGTACTCGCAAGCAAGGAGCTACACTACATATGCATGGGTATATGTGTAAGGAGGCCATATCGGTGGACTGAACTGCAGAATGCCAGAAGAAGAGGGGGATAGCTAATCCTGTCGAAGACTACGCTTCTGGTAGCCTCCGTCTTGCAGCATATAGAAGAGAGTAGATTGTAGTCCTCCAAGTAGCATCTCCAAGTAGCATCTCCAAGTAGCATCGCATAGCATAAACCTACCCGGCGATCCTCTCCTCGTCGCCCTGCGGAAAAGCGATCACCGGGTTGTCTGTGGAACTTTGAAGGGTGTGTTTTATTAAGTATCCGGTTCTAGTTGTCATAAGGTCAAGGTACAACTCCAAGTCGTCCTGTTACCGAAGATCACGGCTATTCGAATAGATTAACTTCCCTGCAGGGGTGCACCACATAACCCAACACGCTCGATCCCATTTGGCCGGACACACTTTCCTGGGTCATGCCCGGCCTCGGAAGATCAACACGTCGCAGCCCCACCTAGGCAAAACAGAGAGGCCAGCACGCCGGTCTAAACCTAAGCGCGCAGGGGTCTGGGCCCATCGCCCTGAGCACACCTGCACGTTGTGTGGGCGGCCGAAAGCAGACCTAGCCTAGTGGCGTTCCAGTCCAATTCGGCGCGCGCCGCTCCGTCGCTGACGTCTGAAGTGCTTCGGCTGATACCACGACGTCGGGATACCCATAACTACTCCCACGTAGATGGTTAGTGCGTATAGGCTCGTAGCCGACTCAGATCAAATACCAAGATCTCGTTAAGCGTGTTAAGTATCCGCGAACGCCGAACAGGGCCAGGCCCACCTGTCTCCTAGGTGGTCTCAACCTGCCCTGTCGCTCCGCCACAAAGTAACAGTCGAGGGCCGTCGGGAACCCAGGCCCACCTCTACCGGGATGGAGCCACCTGTCCTTCCAGCCCCCTCGTCAGAGTCACTTGCGGGTACTCAATGAGCTGATCCGACTTTAGTCACCATCTGTATAGTATGTATGTATGTATAGTATATACCCGTGATCACCTCCCAAGTGATCACGGCCCGATAGTATAGCAAGGCAGACTGACAAGAATGTAGGGCCAATGATGATAAACTAGCATCCTATACTAAGCATTTAGGATTGCGGGTAAGGTATCAATGACTGTAGCAGCAATGACAGGCTATGCAGCAGAATAGGATTAACGGAAAGCAGTAACATGCTACGCTTCTCTAATGCAAGCAGTATAGAGAAGAGTAGGCGATATCTGGTGATCAAGGGGGGGGGGGCTTGCCTGATTGCTCTGGCAAGAAGGAGGGGTCGGCAACTCCGTAGTCGAACTGGGCAGCAGCAGCGTCGGTCTCGTAGTCTACCGGAGAGAAGAGGGGGAAGAAACAATGAATACAATGCAAACAAATGCATATCGATGCATGACATGACAAGTAACGATGCTAGGTGTGCCCAATCGCGGTAGTAGGTGATACCGACGAAGGGGGGAAACATCCGGGAAAATATCCCCGGTGTTTCATGTTTTCGGGCAGAGGAGCCGGAGGGGGAAAGTTGCGTGTTTGGTATGTTAGAGGTGTGTGGTGGACGAACGGGCTGCGTATCCGGGTTCGTCTCGTCGTTCTGAGCAACTTTCATGTAGAAAGTATTTTCATCCGAGCTACGGTTTATTTTATATTAATTTTAAAAGATTTAAATCATTTTTTTGAATTTATTTTAATTTGAAATAGAAGCTAAAATGCTACAAGTACCCCGCTCTGT
>NC_041390.1:374226395-374229852 GCF_002162155.2 Triticum dicoccoides
TGGGGGCGCGAGTACGGGGAGTGGGGGGTGTCGGTGCCTAGGGTTTCGGCACCAGGGGGTTAAGGGAGTGGGGTGGGCCGGCCGGTTGGGCCTTTGCCCAGTTGGGCTGGTGGCCTGCTGGGCCGAAGCCCAGTGATGGGGGGTTTGCTTTTTTTTTATTTACTTATTTTCTTTAATGTTTTCATTTAAAGTTTCTTTTATTTTAGTTTCATAAAATACCTAGTCAGCACCTAAATTAGTATTACTAATTAGTCCACTGCCACAATTATTTTGGCACACTACTAATTTAGTTTTATTATTATAACTTTATAAAAGGCATCTAATTAATTGTTTTTGCTGTCATTTCTATTACTTTAGTGCATTTAAATATTTTATTAAAAGATAATTTATCCACCAATATTTACTAAGGATTACTAGACACATTAGGAACAATTTAGGTTCAACTTTTGAAAACTTTAATTGTTTAACTTAAATTCAAATTTTGAATATGAATCGTTTCGAACTAACGCGAGATTATCCACAGTAACCGAGGTGTCATGGCATCATTAGCGGGGATTACTGTAGCTTAATTACCCGGGCGTCACATGAACCGATCCGAAGATTATGCTGCCACCCATGTTTGGTCAAAACCTCCATGGCCACACGCTCCAACCGCATACACACCACCTTGAACAACGATTGGCACTCCATTAGGTGTAGCATAGACAACATATGAAGCGAGTGCGTACAACAGAAACTAACCTACAAAGGAGAGCAACTTTTGCTATCAAAAACCAAATCATTTCTACATAGCCAAAGAAACCATAACAAGCATACCCTCCCATCCTTATTAGTGCTTTTAACCTATTTGGGATACGTCCAACCAACGACCAAAAATATTGGCAAAACTTGCAGGCGGATACAAATTAGACGCTACTTAGATGATTGGCCATGTAAAATGTGCAAACTTGCACTGAAAAAAGAGGTGTCTAATTGTCTCGTCATGAGCACAAAAACTACACTTCTTGCTTCATTGCCAGTTGCGGTAGACGAAGTTGCTTTTGGTTAGCAGAACTCCCCTCTGAAGATACCACATGAAGATTTTAACTTTTAGTGCAATCTTGGAGTTCCAAATTTTCATGTTATTATCCACTGGAACCTCTAAATGCGTGAGTGCACTATATATCGAGTCGACTGTGAAGGATCCAGATGTAGTAACACTCCAGTGAATCTTATTTCATCTTTGTGTCAAGTTAATCGACTCCAATCTGGATAAAAGATTTTTTCCATGACATAAGACGAGGGCCAATCAGATCCCACGAGAAAGCAATATCTGGCAGGGATGAGCTGATCACATGCGCAAGAGTATCATTCTTATGGCCAACAATGAGATACAAAGTTAGATATTATTCTCGGAGGCTCGCATTGCCTAGTCATTTGTCCTCCCAGAAATGAATCTCTGACCCATATTTTATCATAAAAGATCCAAAACAAAAAAGATGTTTCTTTCTCGTCATTAGCCCAACACAAATGTGTGAGTCGCCAGGTTTCCAATAGGCCCGAGAGACAACTTTTTTGTCTAGATACTTATTACGCAGCCAGGATTGTTCTTGACCTACATGTCATGAATGCCAAGGCCTTCTTGATATTTCGGCCTACAAACCACGATCCATTTGCTAGTTTATACCTTTTCTTTTCACTATTTCATTTCAAAAAGAATCTGGATCTGGAATAAGGCAGCCATTGTAAGAGCCTTTTTGGGAGTTGGATAAAAGAAAGCATATACAGAACCATATTTGTGAGGATAGAATTGATCAAGATCAATCATCTTGCAACAAAGAGCAATTTGCCTTACCAACTGTTCAACCGTTTCTCTAAACACTCCTCTATATATTTACACTCCACATTAGTGAGACACGATAATGAATCTTAATTTCCAAATATTTAATAGGGCCTTACGCATAGCCAAACAAGTCAGCGTAATCAATTGCCGCCTCTTTGTCTTCTCCAAAGCATAATTTACTTTTATGAAAGTTAATTTTGACCGACATTCACTCAAATATTCAAAGCAAGAGTTTTAAGTTTCGAGCCTTGTCCATGCCATGTTCCATAAAAAGAATCGTATCATCGGCATATTGCAGAATAGAGAGGCCATCATCCACAAGCTGTATTACTACTCCTGCAATCTGACAATCCTGCTCGGCGTGATCAACCAGAATAGACAACATATCAGCAAAATGTTAAATAACATTGGAGACATGGGGTCACCCTGACGTAATCCTTTTTTTTGTCTGAAAATAATGGCCTACGTCATCATGGACTTTTACAGCGACACTACCTCCAGCAAAAAAACCTTGGATCCATTGATGCCGTTTATGGAGAATCCTTTGGGCGTCGAAGGAATGACCATTTGACCTTATCCTTTTCAAAGTCAATCTTAATAAAAATTACTCCACTGATATTTTTCCGGTGCCTCTCATGCATGGTCTCATATAGGATTACTACTCCATTAAGTATATTTCTTTCTTGGATGAAGGTTGTTTGAGATGGCCGGACGATATGGTCCGCGACCGTATTCACATGTATAGAATCGTATTGTGGTGTTTCTCAACTTGCGGGACCAAATTATAGTGCGCCAGAGACTTGGTGGACGAAACGTGTGATTTTCTCAAATTTCTCTATGGTCCATCTCACGTTTGGAAATATCGTGCACACTGATGCCAACTTCAAAATTAGTACTCCCTAGCTAGGAGAAGCAGTTTACTTGACTTTGGGGAGGCACAGACAAACAAATATCACATGGATTGGCCCCGTGGTAAAGTTGATGGGTGATAGCGCTGTGTCAATTGGGACTATTTTAGTGACAACTTTACTTAAGGTCAGATGTAGTTGGATTGCTGATATATCTAATTAACCTAGCTTATCCAGGATTGTTATCTTTATCATTGTATATCTCACTACTGGTGTGCTAAATATCTAGGATAGTTCCACTTGTCATTTTAAATCTCACTACTAATGAACTTCAACCAACCCCTTTGGAAAGTCACCGGACTCAAAATGGCAGCTACTGCTGGGTTGCCAATAATTTGAAGTCCGGCCAAAGCTAAGAAACGACAGGTTAACATTTCCCTTTGAGTCGGAAAATAACGACGGCCGATTGGTGAGTACTGAGTAGTCACTTCTTGTGATTCTCCGCCTAATTCTACCTCTGGTTCAACAGCCCGAACGCAGTTAGCAAAGTTCAGATGAAAATGGAGTACGCGACTCTGATCATGATCGACAACACAAACTGAAGTAGCAACGTAATTAGTAATTACAGAAATATCTGACTCCACTTCAGACCATCAACAGGGCGACAACCAGCTATTTACAAGGTCGGCTACAACCTTCCAAACCGGTGAACAGAAGAACACTTTTATGAGAAGATCAATCTAGCTGTGACTATAAGCGGAGATGGAATGGATGTTGTGCAGGCCAC
>NC_041390.1:374230498-374249353 GCF_002162155.2 Triticum dicoccoides
GGCTGCTACTGTATGCAGCAGCCACCGGAGCCACTATCGCGGCGAGGCACCGAGCTGTAGCTGGTGCTGCCGCCGCCGCCACCACCACCGCCACCGCCGGACGAGGAGGAGGAGTGCTCCATGGGGTAGTAGTCGTGCCTCTCGACCAGCGGCGAGTAGTTGCCCGGGTGGCTGCGCGCCACCGCGCGCGAGTAGCTGCTGCCGTAACCGTAGCCGTAACCGTAGCCGCCTTGCGCGGCCAGCGGCGACGGGTGGTGGTGGTGAGCGTACGGGCCTGGCGCCGCGCCGTACTGGTAGTGCTGCGAGCCGTTGTACGGCGACCGCCCCGGCGCCACTGCCCCCTTGGTCCCCGCCGGGAGCGGGAGCGACGACGCGCCGAACGTATCGAGCGTCCTCAGCTCCACGATCTCCGCGGCGCCCACCTTCTTCTTGAGGCTCTTGGTCAGCTTGTTGGAGTCCACGTCGTCGCCGATCACCAGCAGCAGATTCTTGTCGCCGCCGGCCAGCGTCACCGACTCCACCCCTGCATACTCCTCCCAAGTCCCAACCCAGTTAATCATCTCGTGCCAACGCTGGCTTGAATTAATTAACGGAAAAGCTTCGCGGGCAAGGAATGAATTAAGCTTCGATCTATCGTTATGGAAGAATCACAAATCTAAAAAGGAAGAAAGATGACCCAGCATATACGTACCGGTAGCCGTAGCTGCCACTTTCATGGCTTTGGTTTGGTATTTCTCCGAGTTCACATACATCCGAATGATGATCTCCTTCTGAAATTTGTTTATAGTTACGCAAATATGCAAAGAATAAATTGAACTCGATGTATTGAGAGATAAGACGATAGACAAAATCATCCAAAAGAAGAAGAAGAAGAAGAAGAAGAAGAAGAAGAAGCACATACAAACAAAAAGGTGAGTGTTTTGTTTCAAAAAACAAAAGAAAAAGAGTGCTTACCCTCATGGTTGTTCGCTTTGCTGCTCAACAGATGACGGAAGAAAAACAAATGCTGCCTCCAAATACTGAAAGAACGAAGGTCATGTGTACTACTCATATATATACTCCCCCGTACACACTTCTAGACATGTACTGTATGACATAACGGTGCTGACACGACTCATATTTTCAGTATCAGTGAAAAAAAACGCTCTTATATTATAGGACGGAGAAAGTACTAGTGCATAACATCATGTTTAAATGACAAGTCATGTTTAATTAGTAACCAAATCAAAGATCACCGATATAGTCTTAGAAAGACCAGTCATCGCCGATAAACAAAAGCCCCATGTTCGAATATTTAAGTGGCCACTTTGGCTGGAAGACTTTGTCTCTTTTCTGTCGGTAACACTTCCATTAAAGCACCTTCTACTTCTAATAGACCATGAACAATAGATAGAGAAGAATCATTTTGAATGAATGCATCAGAAGCGATGCACTTTTTTTTTTCATCAGTTACAGGGGAAGACCAAAGATCTTGCTCATTAGAGGAAATTCAGTGGTTGACTTGGATATCAGGTGAGTTACATATTCCACGATGCCGAGATGTCAGGTGCAGGTGGTGATGATCATCTCTGGGTCGTGGTCGTGTGGTGGCCTCGTCGGCGGCGGATGCTGGGTGGCATGTCGTGCGGCGGTCGCTGAATCTCTCCTCCCTCCTCCCTGGTCAGCTCTCCTTGTTGCCCGGCTCGTCGCCTTCCCCTTCGCTTGTGGCCTTGTCTTCCTCATTCGTGCTGTCGTCGGGACGACAGCCTAGGGCACCAAGGTCCGATGCCTCGTCGACGTCCGCGGTTGGCGGGGCGGCGCCGCCGCCTGCGTCGGGTCTCGAAACCCTAGGGTCAGATGCTGTGTCGAGGCTGGCCCTGGTGGTGGGCCGGGGGCTAGTGGGTCGGACTCTGCGACTGAGCTGGGCTTCTCGTCTAATTTTATGCCCCCCGATCCATTATGGTCCGGCTCAGTTGAGTGGGCCTCCTACTAGGCCTGTTGGCCAGCCCTCTACATCTAAGCCTGTTGGGGCCCGAATGGAAGGCTATATCTGTATAAGAAAGGGCTTGCTTGACCCCGATGTAGGGTTTCCGGCTTCTTCGTCTAACATCTGTCGCTACCCCTTCTGCATCCGCCATCTCATGAGATCTAAACCACCTTCCCCCTCCTGATTTCCTGTGCCGCTGCCATGTCCATGGACAAATCTCAGGCGTCCTCTTCGGAGGCTCTGTCTGACAGTAAGAGGGGTCGTGAGGGCTCATATGAGACAGGCCATTCGCCGGATCTGGAGTATGAGGCGGCGCTCCAGGAGAAGTTGGAGGCGGAGCGCGCTGTGCATGACCAGGTAGACCGCGACCGCTTGGCGTGGGCGGCTGGGCCGGAGTGGCTACAGCACGACGAGCGGGCGCGTGGAGGCCGCAGTCGGCCCTTGGGAAGCGGCTGCTGCTACTGTGAAGGCTCCCTTGCTGGGCCCTCGCCTGATCTCCCCCGCGGTCCGGGTAGCCAGGTGCAGGCAGGGCATGGGGGAAGCTCTGGATCTGGCGTTTTGGCTCGCCCCGGGGTCAGTCGGGGTGCGGGCGGCGATTAGTTTCAACAGGGCGGTGGCTACGGGCCTTCATCCTTCCTCTCCAAGGCGTGTAGCCTTTCTCCTCAGGACCCGGGCTCGTCCTCGACCGCGGTGGGCAACGACATCCTCCCCCTACCCCCTTCCCCAGGGCTTCATTCCCTCCCGGGGTACGGGCCCGATCGCTAGCGGTGGTGCTCCTTCTAGTTTTGCTACCCTGACTTGCTTCGTATACCACATATCTGGTCACTTCCAATCCCGGTGCAAATCCTCCCCCATTTTGTCTGATCTGTCGTATGGAGGGACACCTCAATGTTGACTGTGTTGATAGATGCAACTTCTCGTCTTTCAAGAAATTTGGTTTGGGTTTTCCTGGATGCTCTTTCTCTGCTCTGTATGGTGCTCTTGGTATGCCGATAATTGCCCCTGTTTCCTCTAATGCTGATGTGATTACGGTCATCTGTTCTCCTGTCCCTATTCAAGTGATCCCTGACGAGCCGAAGGAGTCAGGTCTTGAAGGTTGGGACTAGCAGATTAACCAGGTTCGTGAATCGGATTTTGCACTCACATTCCCAACTAAAGAAATCCTGAAAATGATGGCTTCTTTTTCCAGTTTCACGTTGCCACTCAACCAGGTTAAAGTTTGGTTAAAGCTACTATAGATGGGGCTAAACCTGTGGTGTCTCTGTCTGAAGTTTGGGTACTGCTCGATGATGTTCCCTCTGGTATGCGCAACACTCATTTGCTGATGTCCTTCATGGAGCTAATTGGCAAACCCTCTGTTGTCGAATGTTGATTCCATAGAGATGCCCGGTCCTGCACGCATGAAAATCTGGTGTTTGGATCCCGCCCGCGTCCACAGCTCAGTTGATCTTTTCCCTGTTTATGATGGCTACAGGATTCAGGTTCGGCTGGAGGGCCAAGCGGCTCAATAGGCTCTCAAACCCACGCCCCCTACCCCCAAGTCTTCCAAGCCCAACCCGTCTGATGGGGGAGGCAACACCGAGGCCGGCAGCAATGCCAATCCTTTTACCGCCTTGGAATGGGAGGCAATGGGGTCTGAATCTCATGGCCTCTTCGAATTTGGGGCTCTGGTTGATGATGGTGGGGTGACCAAGCAAGGGGGTGATCGATCTTCCTAGAAGGTCCCTATGGAATTGGATGGTTCCACGCCTTCCTCCGGGGCGTGCTCCAACATTCCTGCCCGCCCTGCTTCGCCCTCTTTATATGGTATTATTGATGTGCCACAGTCACAGCCCCCGCGCCCTCCTAGTCCCAGTAGTAAACCCAAGAAGTCTTCGGTCCGTAAATTCTCTGCCAAGAGTCGGGTGTCTCCTGGATCCAAGCAGTTGGGCTCGTGCATGTCTCAGCGCATGGAGGAGGATCTGTGTGCCGCTGCTACCTGGCTAGCAGTGAGGCTTCCTACCTGGCTGCGCGTTCCTCGTCTGCGCCATTGCGGTCTCAAGTGTCGACGACCAGGAAGGGCCTGTGCCGTCAGAACATTATCGTCCCCATCCAGGAGCGTGCGGAGTTCCCGGCCGCGGCTAAGGACCTCTGTCCTCCAGGTACTTCCACCCCATCCTCTCCGGTTCGTTTGGTTCTTCCCTCCGTGCACGATTCCCACCTATTTAATATTCTTTCTGATACTGGGGTGTCGGTTGATTGCAATGTTGGCTCCCCTACTTCTTTACTTTCTGTGATACTCCTAAATGAGGAGGCCCAGGCTGCTATTGCCAATGCCAAAGAGGCCTTGGCTGAGAAGGCTGTGACTGCCCACAGTGGAGCTGCTGGACCATTGGGGGAAGGTAGTGGCCTTGCCCCCGCTGCGACCAAGAAGGGGCGATCTAGTAAAGCTAAATCCCGTATAGCCCCGTGTAGGTTGAGGCTCCATATAAAAAACTTGTCTTTCAGATTAAAGCTTTATTTTGGAATGTTCGTGGTTTTGGTGCTAGGGCGCCGAGACCAGATCTGCGACTTGATTCATGAAACTAAAGTTGATTTGGTCGGTTTGTCGAAACTTCCAAAGCTCTCCTCGATCGCTAGTGCTGGCCGCTTCGTCTGGCGCTGCCTTCCGGCTTTTGGTCATCCAGGTGGTATTCTTATTGGGGTAAGGGTTGATGTGTTTGATTTTGTTGCTTTTGAGCATGGGTTTTTTGGGCTAGGATGGTGGTTTATCAAAAGAGCCTCAACGTTCTTTGGGAATTTATGGTGGTCTATGGACCGGCTGAGCACTCACTCTCCTTGCTTTTCTTGGACAAAATTACTGCTAAGATTGACTCTTTGTAACATTCCTCTGGTCATTGGTGGTGACTTTAATCTCCATAGGTTCCCCACTGAAAAGACTAATTCGAATTTCTCGTGGACTTTAGCTAATGCGTTTAATGATTTCATCACGGGTTGTGCTCTCCATGAATTACCAGATCTGGTTCACATTTCACCTGGTCCAATATACGTTCGGTGCTCGATCGTGTGTTCCCGACCTCTCCTTGGGATCTGCTATTTCCTTGCGCGTTCCTAGCTATGTTTTCTCACGTTAGCTCAAACCACTCTCCACCCATTTTGGACTTGGGTTTCAATTCCACGACTTCGGTCTCTAGGTTCCAGTTTGATGCTTCTTGGTTTATGGTTGATGGTTTCGTTGACATGCTCTCTGCTAAAATTATTTCTCTACTTAATTCCCAAGTTCGTTCTTTTGGTCCTATGGATGTCTGGCATTTTTGTTCGAATGAACTTCGGAGATTCCTCAAGGGTTGGGGGCACAATCATGCGGCCGAGGCCCTTAAGTGTAAGCGCGACCTGTTGGGGCAGGTCTTGCGCTTGATTCCGAGTCTGACTTGGCTGGGCTCTCAAATGTCGAATGGAAAAAGCGGTATGATCTTGAAGCTCTCCTTGTGCAACAACATCGGCAGAATGAGGTATATTGTAGACAGCGCAACACTATTAACTAGACCCTGAAGGGTAATTCCCTATTTGCTTCTTTGCCATTGCCGATGGCCGCCACCATAGGTGCTTAATTAATAGTCTGGTTATTGATGGTGTTAGGGTGGTTAACCCTCACATCATCATGGAGCATGTGTTTAACTTCTTTTCTAGCATGTTGGCTGTGAAGCCGGCCTCTGGTTTCATTATCTCTCCCAATTTCTGACAACAAGATAGGAGGGTTTCGGACGAGGAGAATGTGGCCATATCGATTCCTCTATCTGTGTAAGAGATTGAGATGGCCATTAACTTGGCCAACAATTCTAGCCCGGACGGATTCTCTATCCCCTTCTTCAGAAGGTTTTGGTCTATTTTGCGCCCTTTGGTCTGCGCTATTATCCAAGGTTTTTTCTTAGGCACAGTGGACAACTCTCATCTTAATTACGCCATTCTATCCCTCATCCCCAAGGTCAAGGGTGCTGATTCTATCTCTAAATTTTGCGCCATTCCCTTGAGTAACAACTTTGCTAAATTCCCACCTAAAGGGCTGGCAATGAGGTTGACACCTGTAGCTCATCGTACCATTAGTCATGCTCAGTCAGCCTTCATCAAAGGGAGACATATTTTGGAGGGTGTTCTTTGCTTGCATGAAATTGCTCATGACCTTAGAGTGCGTGGCACTCGGGCTATTATTCTAAAACTAGTTTTTGAAAAGGCCTACGATTCGGTGAGTTTGGGATTTTCTTCGGCAAGTGTTGCATACCAAGGCGTTTGAATCTGGATTTGTGCACATATTGATGCAGCTGGTCTATGGGGGGCACAAGGCAGTGACAGTTAATGGTTAGGTCAACAAATACTTTGTCAATGGCAAGGGCCTACGGTAAGGTGATCCCATATCCCCAATTCTTTTTAACATCGTGGCTGATGCACTATCCTGTTTGTTGGACCGGACATCCTCGCTGGGCATATCACTCACGTCGTTTCCCATCTTCTTCCTCACGGCATGACCCACCTTCAATATGCTGATGATATGATCATTCAGTGGAACTCAATGAGGCTTGCCTTACCAGTCTTAAATACATCCTCCTTTGCTTCGAAAGCTTGTCGGGGCTAAAAATCAACTTCTATGGAAGTGAGGTCATTGTTACTGGGGGTCAAGGACATTGAGGCTATCTGGGTGTCCTAGCTCCTTAACTATTGGTGACGCCCCGAGACCGATGCTCGAGAAGACTTCCATGTGTTCCGGGTTTCGCCGTGTGTTTCATTTGTGCCCGCCCTTTTATTTGTGCATTGCATCATGTCATCATGCCATCGTCTCATAAATCTTTTGTAACTCAACTAAATAAATTGCATGGATCTTCGGTCCATTTAAACCGAGGGAATTCACATCGTGATTCTCTTTATAACATATACTCCCGATATTAGGGAGCTATATTAAATATCCCATTAACTTGGAATCACCTATCACACAATTGCATTACTCTTCAACTCTTCTTGTATCCGACTTTACCTCATATATTTTTCCTTGTCATCCCTCTCACTTCCTTCTTCTTTCATGTCTTTGCAAGTGACCTTATTCCTCCTCCATTAATGTTCATCTTTTCCCTATAAATCTGGCCTTTTTCTGACACCCTCTCTGTCAGATTTCATCCCATTCGAAGTTGTTTCGGTCAGGTTCAAAAATGATTGAAGTTTGAGAATAGTTCAAACTCTAATTATTTTTCTACCTTCTAAAAATGCCAGAGCAATTTATTCAAACCCTACATAAATCCAGGGTTCCAGATATATTTTTGTATATCTCATATTCCTAACCAAAACCCCTGAGTTTTCCCCTTTTGTTGGTTGTTTAATTATATAAACAATAAATTTAAGATAGGGAAGATTTTGGAAAGGAGAGGGAGCCCAGCTGCAGCCTCAGGCCGGCCGGCCCAAGGCCTCCCGCGCCAGCCCACTTGCAGCTAACCCTAGCCTACCACTTGATCCTCAACTCCCTCTCGTCCTCATCCACCGCCGCCTCTCCCTTCGTCCCTTTCCCCCGATCCACTTCTCTCCCTCGTGCTACACCCCAACGCCCCATCTCCCTCCACTCGTTTTTCTCCCTCACCGCCACTCTCACGCACGCATCGCACCAGGGGCCCGATCCCATCTCCCCTGCCCCGCGCTATACCTCCCTCTTCACCACGCCCGCTGCGCCGCCCAGGGTCTCCTTCGGTGTCGGCCTCCTGCGTCGCCGGTCTGCCTCCCCTTCCTTGCCGGAGCGAGCTCGTCGTCCGCCACCATGCTCTAGCGCCGCCTCGAGCTCATCTTCCTCGACCCCCATGCCGTCCCGCAACTCCCTCGCCCCGCTCGATCTGGACGCAGGATCCCGAGCGCCTCGACCCGCTGCCTGCTTGCCAGAGCAGCAACAACAGCCCCATGCGCTGCCCGGGCCTCCCCTGCATCCTCCTCACCGCTGAACCGGTCTCCTCTCCATCTCCTCTGCGCCCATGGGCCTTGACACCCTTGTTCTTGCGGCTGCTAGACCACCACGGCGCCATCAGGAAGACTATGGCCACCACCAAGAACCCCCGGACCTGTCAAGACGTGCACACGGAGACCCAAGTCAGGAGACTACCGATGGCCCTCCAAGTTCAACAATCGTTGACACCGGAGTACCACTACTTCAACAGGTGTACAACTATGCGGTTTCACTGAGTACCCCTTCGGATTCGTCGAGTTCGACTACCCCGGAAGAACCGGCGCGCTAAGTATCACTACCTTCGTCTTCGGAATCGCTAAGAACGTCAAGTTCCTTCACGACGCCCTACGCCTAAAACGATCACCAAACCGGAAACAACGCCAAGTACTAGGTCAACGAGGACTGACATGTTCGCCTTCCGCCATCTCCGAAATCGCCAAGTACCACGACGATACGAGAACAACTGCCGTCGACATGCATTTTGCCAAGTACCACTACCATCGACGCGAACCACTACTTCCACTACGGCATGAGTACAACTACTACCGCTACGAACGTGACGAGAACGTCTACTTCCCCTACACCGCATCGAACTTGGTCCATTCCGAAAACACACGCTTCGAAGGTATAACCCTGAGACGACGCCCGTGAATGAATGTTGCGTGTTGTATGAAATGCTCGCGTTTGCACCGTGCCCGACGTGTTTCTTGCATGCTACCCGTTGCCATACCGTCGTCTCGTGGGACACCCGGTAACCGGGATCACCCCACCATCTCTAGTTATTCTGCTCCCGCCACACCACCTTTTGCACCGGTATCTCCGTGAGCTACCGGAACCGATATGTTACTGTGGCATCATTTTTGGATTCGTTGCCGTGGCACCCCTTTCGTTTCCGCCATGGTGACAAATGCTTCATAATAATGCTCTTATCAACTTATTCATAATTATTGCATAAAACTTGGATGTCATCCGCATCATGATAACAACTTCAAAAATGTTTAAAATTGTTGTTGCATCAAATTGCTAGTGCATATGGGGATTTACCGGAATTGTTATTTGTTATGTTCGGCCCCATTTAAATTGTTTAGATGGTATAGTTTTGTTATGCTTCACCTCTTGCCATATTTACACAACATTTAATATTGTTGGGTACCTAACCGGGAGAGAACTAAATATTTAATGTGGTGTTCCGTCAATATGCAACTCGTTGCATATTGAGCTCCACTTAATTTGTAGAATTTGCTTGTGCATTTTGCCATGCCATGCATATTTAAACCGGACATGCATCATACTTGATTGTGCATCATGCCATGTTCATGTCGTGGTTGTTTACTATGTTGTTTGCTTCTTTCCGGTGTTGCTTCTTCGGGTTGGTTCCGATAATGTCGTGTTTGTGAGGACCCGTTCGACTACGTCTGTTTGTCTTCTTCATGGACTCGTTCTTCTTCCTTGCGGGATTTCAGGCAAGATGACCATACCCTCGAAATCACTTCTATCTTTGCTTGCTTAGTTGCTCACTCTTTTGCTATGCCTATGCTGCGATACCTACCACTTGCTTATCATGCCTCCCATATTGTTCAACCAAGCCTCTAACCCACCTTGTCCTAGCAAACCGTTGTTTGGCTATGTTACCGCTTTGCTCAGCCCCTCTTATAGCATTGTTAGTTGCAGGTGAAGATCGAAGTTTGTTCCTTGTTGGAACATGGAGATGTTGTTCCTTGTTGGAACATGTTTACTTGTTGGGATATTACACTATATATCTTATTTAATTAATGCATCTATATACTTGGTAAAGGGTGGAAGGCTCGGCCGTATGCCTGGTGTTTTGTTCCACTCTTGCCGTCCTAGTTTCTGTCATATCGGTGTTATGTTCCCGGATTTTGCGTTCCTTACGCGGTTGGGTTATAATGGGAACCCCTTGACAGTTTGCTTTGAATAAAACTCCTCCAGCAAGGCCTAACCTTGGTTTTACCATTCGCCACCTAGCCTTTTTCCCTTGGGAGTCGCGCATCCTGAGGGTCATCTTTATTTTAACCCCCCGGACCAGTGCTTGTCTAAGTGTTGGTCCGAAATGGGCAGCCTGTGGGGCCACCTCGGGGAAACATGAGGGATGGTTTTACTCGTAGCTTGACCTATCTGGTGTAGCCCTGAGAACGAGATATGTGCAGCTCCCATCAGGATGTCGGTGCATCGGGCGGCTTTGCTGGACTTGTTTTACCATTGTCGAGGATGTCTTGTAGAATCGGGATACCGAGTCTGATCGGAATGTCTCGGGAGGAGGTCTATTCCTTCGTTGACCGTGAGAGCTTGTCATGGGCTAAGTTGGGACTCCCCTGCAGGGATTTGAACTTTCGAAAGCCGTGCCCACGGTTATGGGCAGATGGGAATTTGTTAATGTCTGGTTGTAGAAAACCTGAACTTGAACCTTAACTTAATTAAAATAAATCAACCGCGTGTGTAACCGTGATGGTCTCTTTCCGATGGAGTCCGGGAAGTGAACACGGTGTTGAAGTGACGTAGGTTGTTCTAGGATCACTTCTTGATCATAGTTTATCGATCGTGCTTTGCCTTCTCTTCTCGCTCTCATTTGCGTATGTTAGCCACCATATATGCTAGTTGCTTGCTGCAGCTCCACCTCATACCTTTACCTTACCCATAAGCTTAAATAGTCTTGATCGCGAGGGTGCGAGATTGCTGAGTCCCCGTGGCTCACAGTTACTTCCAAAACCAGCTTGCAGGTGCCGATGAGACCGTGCAGATGACGCAACCAAGCTCAGGAGGAGCTCGATGAAGATCTTGTCCTTTGTGTTGTTTCGTTCTAGTTGATCAGTAGTGGAGCCTAGTTGGGGTCGATCGGGGACCTTTGTCGCATTTGGGGTTCTTCTTTTATTTTGGCTCCGTAGTTGGGCCCTGATTGTATTTGGTTGTTGTAATGCTTTATTCATGTAATTGTGTGAAGTGGCGATTGTAAGCCAACTATGTATCTTTTTCCCTTATGTATTACATGGGTTGTGTGAAGATTACCTCACTTGCGACATTGCTTTCAATGCGGTTATGCCTCTAAGTCGTGCTTCGACACGTGGGAGATATAGCTGCATCGAGGGCGTTACAAGTTGGTACTCAGAGCCTTCCCCGACCTTAGGAGCCCCATTGCTTGATCGTTTTTAGCGGCCGAGTTGTGTCTAGAAAATTGTTTTGAGTCATTTAGGAATTATATATCGGAGAGTTTAGGAATTCTTTTTACTTCCCAGTCTCCTCATCGCTCTGGTAAGGCATCCTGATGTAGAGTTTTGACTCTTCTCTTCTCAAATTTCACAATTTTTGTTAGGATCATGCGGGTATCTTGGAATCGTTCCGATGGTTTTATGATGAGAACATTGTCTTGGTGCCTCCTGTCAGGGGTTTTGTGGAAGTGTCCCAGGGAGTTGAGCTCCGAGGTGTTGTCATCATAATTTTATCGTTGCAGTTCTGGAATACCTGAGTTTAGTACGCCGACATTGAAAATCTCTTTTATGCAGTTCGTTGGTGAGATAACCTCGACGCCACCCAGTACTGGGGCGGGAGTTCGGGAGTATCGCCATAACTCGTATAACGGATGCTTTTCGAAGGTTGAGGTAGACGATTTCCGAAGTTTTCTCGGTTATGTGTTGAAGGATGGATACAGCTGGATGTAGGATTTGCTAGTTTTGGGGGAGATATTATGCTTCCCCTGTATCCCCAACACCTGATTGCATAACCGGAATGGTTCGGGAGTTTCATAAGTGGGAATTCAAGTAGCTCTTAGGATATCTTTCCGACAGATGTATGATATGAAATTGGGGTTCGACGTCTAGTGGTCCGCCTATTCGCGGTTGGTTTTACAGTGGTCTCGTTGTGTCTTAAAGAGTCCTTGGCTATGCTGACTCGGGGACGCTTCGTATGTCATGTGCACTGTCTTGTACATGATGGTGCTGTACGATCGAGCCCGTGTAGGCCCCACCACGAAAACCTCGGACGAAATCTCTATCATATGTTTGTTCCATCTTATTCTGCGAGCCAATCCTTTGTTTTGTTTTGAGTTGTGGTATTCGAGTTGCTTCGAAGTCAAATGTTGATTCCATCCCTTTCCTAAGCGGTGCTCTCATCCTTCTATGTGAATACTAATCCATCATGATAATCGATATTGTCATGTCAATCCTTTTCAACCGGTGTGCTTCTCTTCAAGTGGATCTGATCATTTTCAACATCCGCAAGATCAACTCAAAGTCTTCTCAACGTTGTTCGTTTCATCCGTTTCCAAGTTGCCTTTGTTTTCCCGCCCTCCCTCCCTTGTTTTTCTTCAAGGACTCAAATTTCTTAATCAAGTATCCATCTTATTGATGTGAAGCCTCTCCATTCTTTTCCTTCAATGTTCGTATCCGGTGATTCTCATAAAGATTCTAACGGAGCTTCAAGTTCGTCACTCTTCACTCGTTCTCTTCTCCGGTGGATTCAAATCAAGCTTTTGGTGTTTGATCATATTATTTTCCTTATTTCAAATGTCTTCTCTTGCCGGTGCACCTCTCAATCATTAACTTTTCGTTATTCATTTGTTCCGGAGTGCTAAATATATCTTGAAGATTCGTGTTTCCACTCTGCATTCCTTCAAGATCTTTTGAGGTTGTTATCTCATTCAAGCCATTTAAATTCAACTGGTGCATTCTCTCTTTTAAATCGTTCAACGGTGTTTCTTTTGAGTTGGCCCTAACCCATAGGTCTTTTCCCAGGATCTTACCTGACTCTTCTTATTTTCTCGGAGCTATCCTCAAATTTCTTTTTGAAGTTTGACATAAGAATGATTTATCATCAGTCAAATGCTTTTCTCCAAGATCTGTCGAATTCTTTTCATCGTTGGCTCAACCTCTTCGTTTTTATTCTTCCGGAGTGTCTAAATAATTCTTGGTGATGTTTCTCGTCGTTTTGAAGACCGAAGAAGATTTTGCCTCCATATCTTATCCGTTCTCTTCAAGATTCGTGATTCTAGCTTGTTGCCATCCTCTCGTAATTGTTTCGATTGTGAGAATCTTTTTTTTCACCCATCAGGATATATTCAAGGGTATTTTCAGTTCGATTATCCGGAGCCCATCATTTCAGAAGACTTGTTTATTCTCAGCTTTCAGCTCTCGTCCTCCTAATCTTACCGGTGCATCGTTCAAGTGTTCTCTAATCAGCTCGTCATCTCTTCATTCTCATATATCTAAATTCTCTCAAGCATCTTCATTCCTTTGCTAATTCTTCCCGGTGTTTTCTTTATCTTCTCTTCGTTCATTTTTAAGTATTACGGTGTTTCATTCAAGATTCCTCTTCTTACGTTATCATACGCCCGTTCTTTCAAATTCTACCGGTGGTTCGTTGAATACCTTCTCAAGTTAACGCCATATCTATCCTAATACTTTCTTCGAGAATAAGTAGTATGCCAAATCCATTGTTGGTCATCAATTTAATTGGTGAAGGATACACATAACATAATTCTTACTCTTGTTTCACACAAGTGATTAATTCCTTATTCCGGAGGCTCATCAAATTCTTGTTTCCATTTGTTCATCTTTCTTTTCCGGAGTGCCATGTTTTTCTCTTTATCTCGTTGCTAAGCTTCATCTAATCATTGCAAGGTTTTAACCTTAATTTTTCTCATCTTTCTTTCCGTCCGATCATTCTTTTGTGTACCGAAGTTCTTCATGAAGGTTCTACATGATGGTTCATCCATGATTTAATTCATTCTCGAAGTGTTCATCGAGATTCTTTTCCAAGAAACTCAAGCTTTCTTCATATTGTAATCCAGAGTGCAATTCTTTCTTCCGTATCTTTGGAGGTGGTATTATGTCATTCTTGATAATTTGAGTTCATGTTTCATGATTCACGTATTATTAAGAATGAGGTATTTTAAATCTATCAATCTCGTCATTGGAATTATCTTGGGTTATATTTCACCTAAAGCTTTCCCTAAGGAGTAATGCTATTAATGGCGATAATATATGACCCAAGTTCTTCATGTGTCCTTCTGGTGATAAGTTTCTCGTCTCCTTGTTCATTCCAATCCAATTCTTTTTCCATGAGTGGCGGGTTGTCACCTCATAATTTGAGTTGTATTCCATAAGACCATATCAAGCTTATTATTTTCGTTGTTGGTTTTCCAACAACTCCGTTCAACCCTTCTCCTAAAGGTGCCTTTTCAGGCTCTTTTGTAGCAGAAGTTGGCATTGTCTTCCACATTCGTTAGTCTCAATTATCTTTACTCTACTCTTTCGTTCCGGAGACATTGTGATGTTGCTCTCTGCAAACCATCTTCTTGTTTTGTCAGGATCGTGTTCTTTTCATCCTTATCCTTTTAACCGGAGTGTCGTGCCTGCTTTTCAAATTTTTCCCATTCTGCCAAGTTTTGCCTCCCTTCTCAGACGGAGTGGTGCTCAAATTATATCATTCTTAATCCTTCTCTATCTTGTTTTAACCGGAGTGGTTTCAATATACATCTTGCCCTTCAACCTCAAGGTTTTTCTCAATGTTCTTTGTCCCTCTTTTCTAACGGAGTGTTTTCAAACTTGTCATCTCCATTATTCTTTTTCTCGAAATGGCTTAACCTTTTCAAGGTTCTTTGGTCTCACTCGTTTGTCAAAGAAGCAACTTAGTGTTACCTCTTCTCTTTCTCTTCAGTTTTCCCTCGGGTGCCATTCTAGATCTCGGGATGAGATCCTCTCGTAGTGGTGGAGTGTTGTGACGCCCCGAGACCGATGCTCGAGAAGACTTCCATGTGTTCCCGGTTTCGCCGTGTGTTTCATTTGTGCCCGCCCTTTTATTTGTGCATTGCATCATGTCATCATGCCATCGTCTCATAAATCTTTTGTAACTCAACTAAGTAAATTGCATGGATCTTCGGTCCATTTAAACTGAGGGAATTCACATCGTGATTCTCTTTATAACATATCCTCCCGATATTAGGGAGCTATATTAAATAACCCATTAACTTGGAATCACCTATCACACAATTGCATTACTCTTCAACTCTTCTTGTATCCGACTTTACCTCATATATTTTTCCTTGTCATCTCTCTCAAGCCATACCCATGCATCATCCCTCTCACTTCCTTCTTCTTTCATGTCTTTGCAAGCGACCTTATTCCTCCTCCATTAATGTTCATCTTTTCCCTATAAATCTTGCCTTTTTCCGACACCCTCTCTGTCAGATTTCATCCCATTCTAAGTTGTTTTGGTCAGGTTCAAAAATGATTGAAGTTTGAGAATAATTCAAACTCTAATTATTTTTGTACCTTCTAAAAATGACAGAGCAATTTATTCAAACCCTACATAAATCCAGAGTTCCAGATATATTTTTATATATCTCATATTCCTAACCAAAACCCCTGGTTTTTCCCCTTTTGTTGGTTGTTTAATTATATAAACAATAAATTTAAGATAGGGAAGATTTTGGAAAGGAGAGGCAGCCCAGCTGCAGCCTCAGGCCGGCCGGCCCAAGGCCTCCCGCGCCAGCCCATTGCAGCTAACCCTAGCCTACCACTCGATCCTGAACTCCCTCTCGTCCTCATTGACCGCCGCCTCTCCCTTCGTCCCTTTCTGTAACGCCCTCGATGCGGCTATAGCTCCCACGTGTCGAGGCACGACTTAGAGACATAACCGCATTGAAAGCAATGTCGCAAGTTAGGCAATCATTACAACATCCCATGTAATATATGATAAAAGAGGGAGATACATAGTTGGCTTACACTCGCCACGTCACATCAAAGTTCATAAATAACATCCATCATACAAACACTCATGGCCCGACTACGGTGCCAAAATAGAAGAAAACCCAACATGCGACAAGGCCCTGAATCGAACCCCAACTAGGCACCACTACTGATCATCAGGAAAGGAAACATAATAACACTGAGAGTCCTCGTCGAACTCCCACTTGAGCTCGTACTCGTCACCTGGAGCGTAATCACCTGGACCTGCATCTGGAGTTGTAGTAACTGTGAGCCACAGGGACTCAGAAATCTCGCACCCTTGCGATCAAGACTATTTAAGCTTATAGGAATGGATAAGGCAAAGTGTATGTGGAGCTGCAGCAAGCGTCTAGCATATATGGTGGCTATCTTATACGCAAAAGAGAGCGAGAAGAGGAGGCAAGGCGCGAGCGAGAATCTAGAAGGACAACCTGCGCAAGCATAACTCCAACACCGTGTCCACTTCCCGGACTCCGCCGAGAAGAGGCCATCACGGTAACACACACAGTTGATTCATTTTAATTAATTAAGGTTTAAGGTATCTACAACCGGACATTAACAAATTCCCATCTGCCCATAACCGCGGGCACGGCTTTTGAAAGTTCAATCCCTGCAGGGGAGTCCCAACATAGCCCATGACAAGCTCTCACGGTCGACGAAGGAATAGACCTCCACCCGAGACACACCGATCAGACTCGGTAACCCGGTACAACAAGACAATTCGACAGGTTAAAACAAGACCAGCAACACCACCCGAATGTGCCGACAAATCCCGATAGGAGCTGCACATATCTCTTTCTCAGGGCACACTCAGATGAGTGCTCCATACAACTAAAACCAAACCTTGAGTTTCCCCGAGGGGGCGCTGCACAGGACTCTAGTTTGGACCAACACTCAGAGGAGCACTGGCCCGGGGGGGGGGTAAAATAAGATGACCCTTGAGTCTGCAGAACCCAAGGGAAAGAAAAGGCTAGGTGGCAAATGGTAAGACCAATGTTGGGCATTGCTGGAAAAGCTTTAATCAAGGCGAACTATCAAGGGGTTCCCATTATAACCCAACCGCGTAAGGAACGCAAAATCCGGGAACATAACACCGATATGACGGAAACTAGGGCGGCAAGAGTGGAACAAAACACTAGGCAACAGGCCGAGCCTTCCACCCTTTACCAAGTATATAGATGCATTAAGATAACATAGCAATATAATGATATCCCAACAAGTAAATAAAAGATGTTCCAACAAGGAACGGCCTCCAATCTTCACCTGCAACTAGCAACACTATAAGAGGGGCTGAGCAAAGCGGTAACATAGCCAATCAACGGTTTGCTAGGACAAGGTGGTTTAGAGGTTTGACATGGCAATTGGGAGGCTGACAAGCAAAAGGTAGGCATCATAGCATTGGCATAGCAAGAGCGAGCAAACTAGCATAGCAAAGATAGTAGTGATTTCGAGAGTATGATGATCTTGCCTGCACAGTTGTCAGAGTTGACTGGATCCTCACAAGCAAACTCAACGGGCTCCTCGGTAGCTAACTCGTCTCTCGGCTCTACCCAACAAGACAAACAAGCAACAAGGATACAATCAACCATGTGCAAGACCAAGCAATAAGATGAAATGATGATATGCTATGCGGGATGCGATGCGGGATGCAAAATGCAAGATATGACAGGAAATGCATGAACCTGGCCTCAACTTGGAATTCCAAGGATGCCACTGGATGGAGGGGATGAAATCGCTTGAAAACGATATAAAGTTCATTGGAATCGGAGTTACGGTTTGGAAATGGCAAGCGTTTTAAGATATGACACCAGTCTGCGATTTACAGCAAGTAGGCATCTAAATGCAACAAAATGGACATGCTACAGCCACCAAACATGACAACAAAATACATAGCAGGGATGCACACAAGATTCTTAACAAAAGACTAGCACTGAGCCACGACCAATTCATCCATTATGAGGTTCAAACAAGCATGGCAAAAACGCAAATGCAAAACAGATTCCAGACTTAGTGAAATTAACACTTGTCTGAAATTTCAGATCACGAAGCCCTCTTCGGAGCAGCAAAACAACATGATACATGACCTGATTAAGACAAGTAAGAACATGGCATGGAGCTACTCAACAAGTTTAACAAAAGTCCCAAAGTGACCTGAGGCCAAAAGGGATCAGAAAATATATAAACGAGCACACGAACATAGCTAAAACACAATCAGTTTTCAGACTTAGTGAAAACTGAGACATGCTGAAATATAACTCACGAAGGCATGTAAACAAGCTCGATGCACTCACTACGGTGCAAGTCATGGCAAGGCAGGCATACATCCATTAAGAAGGCACAAAATACAAGCTATACATGGCAAGATCAATGGCATAGCATGCACGGATCAACTACAATAACACCGGCAAAATCGCAAACGAGTTGACGATCTGCCCAGATTCACCACGAAGCAAAAGTAGAGCTCGATTGACTCAAGCTAGGGTGCTCCATAATTGCAAACAGAGACATGGATGGATAGATCACAACATGATTAACAAAACTCCTTTACTGACCATCCTCAAAAGAGGCATGGATCACTAGGAAACAAGCTGAACCTATGGCATCATGAACTAAATAATCCCAGACTTAGTGAAAACAACTAAGTCCCTGAAAACAGATTTACCGGGTGCCTCACTTTTCAAGCTTGCACAAGTCACCACACACATCCTAAAAATGCATGGGTTGCACCTCTGGAAAAAAGAAAAAATGCTTAACAAAACATATGAAGGACTCACAGGCATGTCATGCACCCAATAATCATGGCAAAAATGACAAAAGTCTAAGATGAACTAGCAGATCTGACAATTAACTCACGGAGCCTCCTTCTAACAGCATTTTGGGTATCAAGATGAACTCAAATGAAAATGATGCAATGGAATGTAATGATGTACTCGTCGAGATGAACATTTCAATATATTATATGCCCAAATCGGAGCTACGGATGCAAAGTGCCATGCGGTCAAAGTAGGCATAAAAACTTAGGGTTCGGGAGCGAAAAGTCAACCGAGGGGGATATTTCTAGATCTGGATCGGCACGCTTCCCGAGGCGGTCGCCGGAGTTCACTGTTCACGCCAGAGACGTCGGGGATCGCCGGAATTCGAAGAAGCGGCGGGGTCGCGCGGGAGAGGAGGATGGGGCGGCGTCAGCGGCGGTGGCC
>NC_041390.1:374249815-374259420 GCF_002162155.2 Triticum dicoccoides
GCGAGGGGCTCCGAGGCGAGGTGGCGGCCGGCGATGGCGGCCCGCGGTGGTGCGGCCACCGGGGTCGGGGAAGATGGGCGCGTGAGGCGGCGGCTCCCTCTGGCCCGGTGCGGCGCGGGAGCGGGCTCGCCGCGGGCCAGGCGGGCTCCGGCGGCGACGGGTGTGGCTCTGCCATGTGGCGCGTCGCGGGTGGCTGCGGGGCAGCGGCGGACGTTGTCCGGTCCGCTCCGGACACGTCCGTCGGCGGCGGATCTGGAGCTTTTTTTTTAAAACTAGGGTTTCGAGCGGGAGGAGAGATCCGAAAAATGGAGGGGGTATAAATAGGCATAAGTAGAGCTAGGAGAGTCCAAATGAGGTGCGGTTTTCGGCCACGCGATCGTGATCGAACGCTCTAGGACATGGAGTAGAGTTTGGTGGGTTTTGGGCCAAAATGGAGGGGTGTTGGGCTGCAACACACACGAGGCCTTTTCGGTCCCTCGGTTAACCGTTGGAGTATCAAACGAAGTCCAAATGATACGAAACTTGACAGGCGGTCTACCGGTAGTAAACCAAGGCCGCTTGGCAAGTCTCGGTCCAATTCGGAAATGTTTAACCTCCACACACGAAAGAAAGCTAGAAATGGCCACCGGAGGAGAACGAAGCGCCGGAATGCAAAACGGACAACGGGGAAAATGCTCGAATGCATGAGATGAACACGTATGCAAATGCAATGCACATGATGCCATGATATGAGATGCATGAAGAACGAAAACAACACACACTAGACAAAACCCGAACCCGAGAAATAAATATAACTTAACGCCGGAAACGGCAAGAGTTGGAGTACAAATTGGGAAAGTTACATCCGGGGTGTTACAACACTCCACCACTACGAAAAGATCTCGTCCCGAGATCTAGGACTGAAAGAACTCCGGGTACTCAGAATGGAGGTGATCCTCACGTTCCCAGGTAGCTTCATGGTCGGAATGGTGTGACCACTTGACTTTGAGAAATTTGATTGACTTGTTGAGAGTCTTGCGTTCAGTCTCTTCGAGAATAGCAACTGGGTGCTCACGATAGGAGAGATCTTCTTGGAGCTGAATGTCCTCGAAGTTGATGGTGCGATCAGGAGTCTTGAAGCACTTTCGAAGCTGAGAGACATGGAACACGTCATGAACATTTGCAAAGTTTGAAGGAAGCTCGAGTTGATAGGCGAGGTCGCCTCTCTTGCTGACAATCTTGAAAGGTCCCACGTATCTAGGGGCAAGCTTCCCTTTGATACCGAAGCGACGAGTACCTTTCATAGGAGAGACACGGAGGTAAACATGATCTCCGATCTCGAAAGCCAAATCACGGTGCTTACTATCATAGTAGCTCTTCTGGCGGATTGGGCTGCTTTGAGGTTATCACGAATGACTTTGCACATTTCTTCTGCTTCTGTGATTAAGTCATTACCCAGTAGCTGACTTTAACCGGTTTCAGACCAGTTGAGAGGGGTACAACACTTCCTGCCATATAGAATTTCAAATGGGGCCTTGCCCGAACTTGCTTGAAAACTGTTGTTATAGGAGAATTCAGCATAAGTAAGACAATCCTCCCACTTCATACCGAAGGAGATCACACAAGCCCTGAGCATATCTTCAAGAATCTAGTTGACACGCTCGACTTGACCGCTTGTTTGAGGATGGAAAGCAGTGCTGAAGCGGATGTTGGTGCCCATGGCCTTCTGAAAAGAATCCCAAAACTTCGAGGTAAAGATGCTGCCACGGTCTGAAGAGATCACTTGAGGAATACCGTGCAGAGAGACAATGCAAGAGGTATAGAGTTCCGCCAATTGAGCTGCAGCGATCGACTCTTTGATAGGCAGAAAGTGAGCCACTTTGGTGAGCTTGTCGATGACGACAAATATAGCATCATTGCCACGCTTGGACTTTGGAAACCCAGTCACGAAGTCCATTTCAATGTGGTCAAACTTCCATTCTGGAATGGCAAGAGGTTGGAGGAGACCTGCTGGCCTTTGGTGTTCTGCCTTCACTCTTCTGCAGACATCACATTCATTCACGAATTGAGCGATCTCGCGCTTCATTCGAGTCCACCAATAAGCTTGCTTGAGGTCCTGATACATCTTCGTGCTCCCAGGGTGGATGGAGAGGAGAGAATTGTGAGCCTCGTTCATGATCACCTTACGAAGTTCACCTTTGGGCACCACAATACGATCCTCGAAGAAGAGAGTGTCCTTGTCATCAAGGCGGTAGCACTTGTACTTGGACTGACTCTTGGCAATCCCAAACTTCACCTTTTTCACCATAGCATCAAGAAGCTGGGCTTGGCGAATCTGGTCTTCTAAGGTAGGAGAGACTTGAAGGTTGGCAAGGAAACCTTGAGGAACAACTTGCAGATTAAGTTTGCGGAAAGCTTCACAAAGCTCAGGTTGATAAGGCTTGAGAATCAGACTGTTGCAGTAGGCCTTTCTGCTCAAAGCGTCAGCAATCACATTGGCCTTGCCTGGAGTATACTCAATACTCGGATTATACTCTTGAATCATTTCGACCCATCGAGTTTGCCTTAGGTTGAGATTAGGCTGAGTGAAGATGTACTTGAGACTCTTGTGATCAGTGAAAATGTCCACTTTTCTTCCCAATAGAAGATGTCTCCAAGTCAAAAGAGCATGCACAACTGCCGCCAACTCGAGATCATGAGTGGGATAGTTCTTCTCATTAGGCTTCAACTGGCGAGATGTATAAGCAACAACTTTCTTCTCTTGCATCAAAACTGCGCCAAGACCTTGGAGAGAGGCATCACAAAAGACCTCGTACGGCTTGGATTCAGCAGGCGGAGTCAAAACTGGAGCAGTGATCAACTTCTCTTTCAAAGTGTTGAAAGCAATATTACACTCCAGAGACCAAACGTACTTGACGTGCTTCTGGAGAAGATTTGAGAGAGGCTTCGCGATCTTGGAAAAGTTCTCAACGAATCTTCGGCAATAGCTTGCGAGACCGAGACAACTGCGGAGTTGTTTCACATTCTGAGGAGGTTCCCAATTCACAATTGCGGATACCTTCTCGGGATTCAAGGAAATGCCCTTGGCAGAGATGATATGACCAAGATAAAGAACCTCATCGAGCAAAAATTCACACTTGGAGAACTTGGCGTAGAACTGATGTTCCCTGAGCTTATCAAGAACCAAACGCAAGTGCTTGGCATGATCTTCCTTGTTCTTGGAGAAAACCAGAATGTCGTCGAGATAGACCAAAACGAAGTCATTGGTGTAGGCGTTGAAGATGAAGTTCATCATGCGAGAGAACGTCGGAGGAGCGTTGGCGAGGCCAAAAGACATGACAGTGTATTCATATGAACCAAAGCTTGTTCTGAATGCTGTCTTGGGAATATCTTCTTCACGAATGCGAATCTGGTGATAACCCATACGAAGATCAAGCTTGGAGAATACTTGTGCACCTTTGAGTTGTTCGAACAGCTCATTGATGTTGGGAAGTGGGTATTTGTTCTTGATGGTCTTCTTGTTCACCGGACGGTAATCAACACAAAGTCGGTCCGTTCCATCCTTCTTCTTCACCAAAAGAACACCACAACCCCACGGAGAAGAACTAGGCTGGATGAGACCCATTCTTTCTTGTTCATCGAGTTGCTTCTTCAGCTCCTTCAACTCTTCAGGTCCGAGCTTGTAAGGGCGTTTGCACGCAGGTTCCGTGCCAGGCTCAAGTTCAATAACGAATTCAACTGGCCGGTGCGGAGGCATTCCTGGGAGCTCTTCTGGAAAGACGTCTTGATATTCGCAAACGACTGGAATTTGAGAGATGGCATCCAATTCACCCTTCTCATTGAGAGAAAACAGACGAATAGTATTATCCCGAGCGGCAAAGACAATTACATCCTCAGACGAATGAGTCAATTGAATCTGCCTGGCTGCATAATCAAGATGTGCCTTGTGCTTAGAAAGCCAATCCATTCCGAGAATAAGATCAATATCTGAGTTACCGAGAACAATTGGGGAAGAAAGGAACTTGTAGTCACCCAATGTAATAGTAACCTCAGGGACGCAGGTGTTAGCTGTCATCTGCTTGCCCGGTGACACAATTTGCAAGGAACTTTGCAGATACTGATAATCACACTCATACCTTGATGCAAAAGGTTTGGAAATGAAGCAATGCGATGCACCCGTGTCAAAAAGAACTTTTGCAGGAATATCATTAACAGGAAGGTTACCCATGATCACATCTGGCGAGTCCTCTGCCTGAGCTGCATTCACCATATTGACCTTGGCGAACTTTGTGTTATGCTTGACCACAGCTGTACTTGCCGATCTGACAGGAGGAGGAGGAGGAAGACGCCTCTGGTTGAAACACTTGTTGGCATAGTGACCCTTCTGTTGGCACTTGTTGCACATGACCTCTGAAAGCGGACGGTGATACGGAGCACTCGATCTTGGAGCTTGAGACGAAGTCTTGTTCTGAAAGCCTGGGTTGGGTGGGTGGGAAGAACCACTGCCACCTTTGCTCTTCTGCTGAAACGGCTAACGGAACGGAGGAGGAGGAAGCCAAAACTTCTGCTGCTTGGCCACTTGAGTAGAGGAAGAAGGAGTAACATCTCTGACTCGCTTCCTGGAAGCATCACACCTCAACTGAGCAGCCTCTTGCTTCAGTGCCATGTTGTAGAACTCATCGTATCTCAAGGGCTCGAAGAGAACAAGAGCGAGCTGAATATCTTCTCTGAGACCACCCCTGAACTGATATATCATGCTCTTCTCATCAGGCACGTCCTGCTTGGCAAAGCGGGCAAGCTTCTGGAACAATTTGTTGTAGTCATAGACAGACAAAGAGCCTTGCTTCAGATTGCGGAATTCCTCACACTTGCTTTCAACCACGCTTTGCGGAATATGGTGAGCTCGGAAATCTCGACGGAACTCATCCCAAGTGATAACACGTCCACCTCTGGAATCCTTGTACTGCTGGAACCATTCTGCAGCTTGATCTTTGAGTTGGAAGGAAGCGAACTTCACAAAGTCCTTAGGCCTGACGTTACTGCACTCGAAATGCTTACACAGATCCACAAGCCAATCGTCAGCATCGGTTGCCTCAACACAATTGCTGAAAGTCTTTGGCCCGTTAGCAAGGAACTGGTTGAGTGTAGCAAAGCGACTCTGATTGCTGCCTTGATTCCCTTGACTGCCTTGATTGCGCTCTTGAAGAATTTGCATGATCAGCTGAGTGTTTGCATTGGTTGCGGCCATCACAGCTTGCCATGCCTCTGGAGGAGGTGGAGACGGCGGCGGATCAGGATTCGGAGTCGTGCGCGTTGGAGGAGCCATCCTGAAGAGGTTGACCACCATTAGCACATTGACAGATAAATGAAGCTGAAACCAACGGAATGAAAATTGCAACATAAAGTCTTCACATCCGAACAAAATGAACGAATGCATTTCTCTTCAAATGGTCACATATCCATAAATTGAGAAGCCACGTAGAATTAAGGTAGAGAGATAAATCAACAAGGTACGGATCAAGAACGAATAATCGGTAAGAAATCCCAATCTCAAACCAATATCCGTGGAAGAAGAACTAGAGCTACTAGAATTCCCACCTATGAAACTCCCGAACCTTTCCGGTTATGCAATCAGGTGTTGGGGATACAGGGGAAGCATAATATCTCACCCAAACTAGCAAATCCTACATCCAGCTGTATCCATCCTTCAACACATAACCAAGAAAAACTTCGGAAACCATCTACCTCAACCTTCGAAAAGCACCCGTTATACAAGTTATGGCGATACTCCTGAACTCCCGCCCCAGTACTCGGTGGCGTCGAGGTTATCTCACCAACGAACTGCATAAAAGAGATTTTCGATGTCGGCGAAATATCTCAAGTATTCCAGAATTGCAACGATAAAATTATGATGACAACACCTCAGAGCTCAACTCCCCGGGACACTTCCACTAAACCCCTGACAGGAGGCACCAAGACAATGTTCTCATCATAAGCCATCGGAACAAATCCAAGATACTCGCGTGATCCTAAATTTTTTTTAGTGAAATTTGATAAGAGAAGAGTCAAAACTCTACGTCAAGATGCCTTAGCAGAGCGATGAGGAGACTGGGAAGTAAAAGAATTCCTAAGCTCTCCGATATATAATTTCTAAATGACTCAAAACATTTTTTTCTAGACACAACTCGGCTCCTAAAAACGATCAAGCAATGGGGCTCCTAAGGACGGGGAAGGCTCTGATTACCAACTTGTAACGCCCTCGATGCGGCTATAGCTCCCACGTGTCGAGGCACGACTTAGAGACATAACCACATTGAAAGCAATGTCGCAAGTTAGGCAATCAATACAACATCCCATGTAATATATGATAAAAGGGGGAGATACATAGTTGGCTTACACTCGCCACGTCACATCAAAGTACATAAATAACATCCATCATACAAACACTCATGGCCCGACTACGGCGCCAAAATAGAAGAAAACCCAACATGCGACAAGGCCCTGAATCGAACCCCAACTAGGCACCACTACTGATCATCGGGAAAGGAAACATAATAACGCTGAGAGTCCTCGTCGAACTCCCACTTGAGCTCGTACTCGTCACCTGGAGCGTAATCACCTGGACCTGCATCTGGAGTTGTAGTAACTGTGACCCACAGGGACTCAGCAATCTCGCACCCTCGCGATCAAGACTACTTAAGCTTATAGGAATGGATAAGGCAAAGTGTATGTGGAGCTGCAGCAAGCGTCTAGCATATATGGTGGCTATCTTATACGCAAAAGAGAGCGAGAAGAGGAGGCAAGGCGCGAGCGAGAATCTAGAAGGACAACCTGCGCAAGCATATCTCCAACACCGTGTCCACTTCCCAGACTCCGCCGAGAAGAGGCCATCACGGTAACACACACAGTTGATTCATTTTAATTAATTAATGTTTAAGGTATCTACAACCGGACATTAACAAATTCCCATCTGCCCATAACCGCGGGCACGGCTTTTGAAAGTTCAATCCCTGCAGGGGAGTCCCAACTTAGCCCATGACAAGCTCTCACGGTCGACGAAGGAATAGACCTCCACCCGAGACACACCGATCAGACTCGGTAACCCGGTACAACAAGACAATTCGACAGGTTAAAACAAGACCAGCAACACCGCCCGAATGTGCCGACAAATCCCGATAGGAGCTGCACATATCTCTTTCTCAGGGCACACTCAGATGAGCGCTCCATACAACTAAAACCAAACCTCGAGTTCCCCCAGGGGGCGCTGCACATGACTCTAGTTTGGACCAACACTCAGATGAGCACTGGCCCCGGGGGGGGGGGGGTAAAATAAGATGACCCTTGAGTCTGCAGAACCCAAGGGAAAGAAAAGGCTAGGTGGAAAATGGTAAGACCAATGTTGGGCATTGCTGGAAAAGCTTTAATCAAGGCGAACTATCAAGGGGTTCCCATTATAACCCAACTGCGTAAGGAACGCAAAATCCGGGAACATAACACCGATATGACGGAAACTAGGGCGGCAAGAGTGGAACAAAACACTAGGCGAGAGGCCGAGCCTTCCACCCTTTACCAAGTATATATATGCATTAAGATAACATAGCAATATAATGATATCCCAACAAGTAAATAAAAGATGTTCCAACAAGGAACGGCCTCCAATCTTCACCTGCAACTAGCAACGCTATAAGAGGGGCTGAGCAAAGCGGTAACATAGCCAATCAATGGTTTGCTAGGACAAGGTGGGTCAGAGGTTTGACATGGCAATTGGGAGGCTGACAAGGAAAAGGTAGGCATCGTAGCATTGGCATAGCAAGACCGAGCAAACTAGCATAGCAAAGATAGTAGTGATTTCGAGGGTATGATCATCTTGCCTGCACAATTGTCAGAGTTGACTGGATCCTCACAAGCAAACTCAACGGGCTCCTCGGTAGCGAACTCGTCTCCAGGCTCTACCCAACAAGACAAACAAGCAACAAGGATACAATCAACCACGTGCAAGACCAAGCAATAAGATGAAATGATGATATGCTATGCGGGATGCGATGCGGGATGCAAAATGCAAGATATGATAGGAAATGCATGAACCTGGCCTCAACTTGGAATTCCAAGGGTGCCACTGGATAGAGGGGATGAAATCGCTTGAAAACGATATAAAGGTCATTGGAATCGGAGTTACGGTTTGGAAATGGCAAGCGTTTTAAGATATGACACCGGTCTGCGATTTACAGCAAGTAGGCATCTAAATGCAACGAAATGGACATGCTACAGCCACCAAACATGACAACAAAATACATGGCAGGGATGCACACAAGATGCTTAACAAAAGACTAGCACTGACCCACGGCCAATTCATCCATTATGAGGTTCAAACAAGCATGGCAAAAACGCAAATGCAAAACAGATTCCAGACTTAGTGAAATTAACACTTGTCTGAAATTTCAGATCACGAAGCCCTCTTCGGAGCAGCAAAACAACATGATACATGACCTGATTAAGACAAGTAAGAACATGGCATGGAGCTACTCAACAAGCTTAACAAAAGTCCCAAAGTGACCTGAGGCCAAAAGGGATCACAAAATATATAAACGAGCACGCGAACATAGCTAAAACACAATCAGTTTTCAGACTTAGTGAAAACTGAGACATGCTGAAATATAACTCACGAAGGCATGTAAAAGAGCTCGATGCACTCACTACGTTGCACGTCATGGCAAGGCAGGCATACATCCATTAAGAAGGCACAAAATACAAGCTAGACATGGCAAGATCAATGGCATAGCATGCACGGATCAACTACAATAACACCGGCAAAATCGCAAACGAGTTGACGATCTGCCCAGATTCACCACGAAGCAAAAGTAGAGCTCGATTGACTCAAGCTAGGGTGCTCCATAATTGCAAACAAAGATATGGATGGATAGAGCATAACATGATTAACAAAACTCCTTTACTGACCATCCTCAAAAGAGGCACGGATCACTAGGAAACAAGCTGAACATATGGCATCATGAACTAAATAATCCCAGACTTAGTGAAAACAACTAAGTCCCTGAAAACAGATTTACCGAGTGCCTCACTTTGCAAGCTTGCACAAGTCACCACACACATCCTAAAAATGCATGGGTTGCACCTCTGGAAATAAGACAAAATGCTTAACAAAACATATGAAGGACTCACAGGCATGTCATGCACCCAATAATCATGGCAAAAATGACAAAAGTCTAAGATGAACTAGCAGATCTGACAATTAACTCACGAAGCCTCCTTCTAACAGCATTTTGGGCATCAAGATGAACTCAAATGAAAATGATGCTATGGAACGGAATGATGTACTCGTCGAGGTGAACATTTTGATATATTATATACCCAAATCGGAGCTACGGATGCAAAGTTACGGGCGGTCAAATTAGGCATAAAAACTTAGGGTTCGGGAGCGAAAAGTCAACCGAGGGGGATATTTCCAGATCTGGATCGGCGCGCTTCCCGAGGCGGTCACCGGAGTTCACTGTTCACGCCGGAGACATCGGGGATCGCCGGAGTTTGAAGAAGCGGCGGGGTCGCGCGGGAGAGGAGGATGGGGCGGCATCGGCGGCGGTGGCCGGCCCGGGCGGCGCGAGCTCCGGCTC
>NC_041390.1:374259902-374328874 GCF_002162155.2 Triticum dicoccoides
CGGGGCGGCGCGGCGAGGGGCTCCGAGGCGAGGTGGCGGCCGGCGATGGCGGCCCGCGGTGGCGCGGCCACCGGGGTCGGGGAAGATGGGCGCGTGAGGCGGCGGCTCCCTCTGGCCCGGTGCGGCGCGGGAGCGGGCTCGCCACGGGCCAGGCGGGCTCCGGCGGCTGCGGGTGTGGCTCTGCCACGTGGCGCGTCGCGGGTGGCGGCAGGGCGGTGGCGGACGTTGTCCGGTCCGCTCCGGACACGTCCGTCGGCGGCGGATCTGGAGCTTTTTTTTAAAACTAGGGTTTCGAGGGGGAGGAGAGATCCGAAAAATGGAGGGGGTATAAATAGGCATAAGTAGAGCTAGGAGAGTCCAAATGAGGTGCGGTTTTCGGCCACGCGATCGTGATCGAACGCTCTAGGACATGGAGCAGAGTTTGGTGGGTTTTGGGCCAAAATGGAGGGGTGTTGGGCTGCAACACACACGAGGCCTTTTCGGTCCCTCGGTTAACCGTTGGAGTATCAAACAAAGTCCAAATGATACGAAACTTGACAGGCGGTCTACCGGTAGTAAACAAAGGCCGCTTGGCAAGTCTCAGTCCAATTCGGAAATGTTTAACCCTCACGCATGAAATAAAGATAGAAATGGCCACCGGAGGAGAACGAAGCGCCGGAATGCAAAACGGACAACGGGGAAAATGCTCGAATGCATGAGATGAACACGTATGCAAATGCAATACACATGATGCCATGATATGAGATGCATGGAGAACGAAAAAAACACACAAAAGACAAAACCCGAACCCGAGAAATAAATATAACTTAACGCCAGAAACGGCAAGAGTTGGAGTACAAATTGGGAAAGTTACATCCGGGGTCTTACACTTTCCCCTGATCCACTTCTCTCCCTCGTGCTACACCCCAGCGCCCCATCTCCCTCCGCTCATTTTTCTCCCTCGCCACCACTCTCACGCACCAGGGGCCCGATCCCATCTCCCCTGCCCCGCGCTATACCTCCCTCTTCTACACGCCCGCTGCGCCGCCCAGGGTCTCCTTCGGCGTCGGCCTCCTGCGTCGCCGGTCTGCCTCCCCTTCCTTGCCGGAGCGAGCTCGTCGTCCGCCACCATGCTCCAGCGCCGCCTCGAGCTCATCTTCCTCGACCCCCATGCCGTCCCGCAACTCCCTCGCCCCGCTTGATCTGGACGCGGGATCCCGAGCGCCTCGACCCGCTGCCTGCTTGCCGGAGCAGCAACAGCAGCCCCATGCGCTGCCCGGGCCTCCCCTGCATCCTCCTCACCGCTGAACCGGCCTCCTCTCCATCTCCTCCGCGCCCATGGGCCTTGACGCCCTTGTTCTTGCGGCTGCTAGACCACCACGGCGCCATCATGAAGACTATGGCCACCACCGAGAACCCCCGGACCTGTCAAGATGTGCACACGGAGACCCAAGTCAGGAGACTACCGATGGCCCTCCAAGTTCAACAATCGTCGACACCGGAGTACCACTACTTCAGCAGGTGTACAACTATGCGGTTTCACTGAGTACCCCTTCGGATTCGTCGAGTTCGACTACCCCGGAAGAACCGGAGCGCTAAGTATCACTACCTTCGTCTTCGGAATCGCTAAGAACGTCAAGTTCCTTCACGACGCCCTACGCCTAAAACGATCACCAAACCGGAAACAACGCCAAGTACTAGGTCAACGAGGACTGACATGTTCGCCTTCCGCCATCTCCGAAATCGCCAAGTACCACGACGATACGAGAACAACTGCCGTCGACATGCATTTTGCCAAGTACCACTACCATCGACGCGAACCACTACTTCCACTACGGCATGAGTACAACTACTACCGCTACGAACGTGACGAGAACGTCTACTTCCCCTACACCGCATCTCCTCTGCGCCCATGGGCCTTGACGCCCTTGTTCTTGCGGCTGCTAGACCACCACGGCGCCATCAGGAAGACTATGGCCACCACCAAGAACCCCCGGACCTGTCAAGACGTGCACACGGAGACCCAAGTCAGGAGACTACCGATGGCCCTCCAAGTTCAACAATCGTCGACACCGGAGTACCACTACTTCAGCAGGTGTACAACTACGTGGTTTCGCTGAGTACCCCTTCGGATTCGTCGAGTTCGACTACCCCGAAAGAACCGGAGCGCTAAGTACCACTACCTTCGTCTTCGGAATCGCTAAGAACGTCAAGTTCCTCCACGACGCTCTACGCCTAAAACGATCACCGAACCGGAAACAACGCCAAGTACTAGGTCAACGAGGACCGACAAGTTCGCCTTCCGCTGTCTCCAAAATCGCCAAGTACCACGACGATACAAGAAAAACTACCGTCGACATGCATTTTGCCAAGTACCACTACCTTCGACGCGAACCACTACTTCCACTACGGCATGAGTACAACTACTACCGCTACGAACGTGACGAGAACGTCTACTTCCCCTACACCGCATCGAACTTGGTCCATTCCAACAACACACGCTTCGAAGGTATAACCACGAGACGACGCCCGTGAATGAATGTTGCGTGTTGTATGAAATGCTCGCGTTTGCACCGTGCCCGACGTGTTTCTTGCATGCTACCCGTTGCCATACCGTCGTCTCGTGGGACACCCGGTAACCGGGATCACCCCACCATCTCTAGTTATTCTGCTCCCGCCACACCACCTTTTGCACCGGTATCTCCGTGAGCTACCGGAACCGATATGTTACCGTGGCATCATTTTCAGATTCGTTGTCGTGGCACCCCTTTCGTTTCCTCCATGGTGACAAATGCTTCATAATAATGCTCTTATCAACTTATTCATAATTATTGCATAAAACTTGCATGTCATCTGCATCATGATAACAACTTCAAAAATGTTTAAAATTGTTGTTGCATCAACTTGCTAGTGCATATGGGGATTTACCGTAATTGTTATTTGTTATGTCCGGCCCCATTTAAATTGTTTAGATGGTATAGTTTTGTTATGCTTCACCTCTTGCCATGTTTACATAACATTTAATATTGTTGGGTACCTAACCGGGAGAGAACTAAATATTTAATGTGGTGTTCCGTCAATATGCAACTCGTTGCATATTGAGCTCCACTTAATTTGTAGAATTTTCTTGTGCATTTTGCCATGCCATGCATATTTAAAACGGACATGCATCATACTTGATTGTGCATCATGCCATGTTCATGTCATGGTTGTTTATTATGTCCATGTTCATGTCGGGTTGGTTCCGATAACGTCGTGTTTGTGAGGACCCGTTCGACTACGTCCGTTTGTCTTCTTCATGGACTCGTTATTCTTCCTTGCGGGATTTCAGGCAAGATGACCATACCCTCGAAATCACTTCTATCTTTGCTTGCTTAGTTGCTCGCTCTTTTGCTATGCCTATGCTGCGATAACTACCACTTGCTTATCATGCCTCCCATATTGTTCAACCAAGCCTCTAACCCACCTTGTCCTAGCAAACCGTTTTTTGGCTATGTTACCGCTTTGCTTAGCCCCTCTTATAGCGTTGTTAATTGCAGGTGAAGATCGAAGTTTGTTCCTTGTTAGAACATGGAGATGTTGTTCCTTGTTGGAACATATTTACTTGTTGGGATATCACACTATATATTTTATTTAATTAATGCATCTATATACTTGGTAAAGGGTGGAAGGCTCGGCCGTATGCCTGGTGTTTTGTTCCACTCTTGCCGCCCTAGTTTCTGTCATATCGGTGTTATGTTCCCGGATTTTGCGTTCCTTACGCGGTTGGGTTATAATGGGAACCCCTTGACAGTTCGCTTTGACTAAAACTCCTCGAGCAAGGCCCAACCTTGGTTTTACCATTTGCCACCTAGCCTTTTTCCCTTGGGAGTCGCGCATCTCGAGGGTCATCTTTATTTTAACCCCCCGGGCCAGTGCTTGTCTAAGTTTTGGTCCGAAATGGGCAGCCTGCGGGGCCACCTCAGGGAAACTTGAGGGCTGGTTTTACTCATAGCTTGACCTATCCGGTGTTGCCCTGAGAACGAGATATCTGCAGCTCCCATCAGGATGTCGGCGCATCGGGCGGCTTTGCTGGACTTGTTTTACCATTGTTGAGGATGTAGAACCGGGATAACGAGTCTGATCGGAATGTCTCGGGAGGAGGTCTATTCCTTCATTGACCGTGAGAGCTTGTCATGGGCTAAGTTGGGACTCCCCTGCAGGGATTTGAACTTTCGAAGCCGTGCCCGCGGTTACGGGCAGATGGGAATTTGTTAATATCTGGTTGTAGAAAACCTGAACTTGAACCTTAACTAAATTGAAATGAATCAACCGCATGTGTAACCGTGATGGTCTCTTTCCGGCGGAGTCCGGGAAGTGCACACGGTGTTGAAGTTATGTTTGACGTAGGTTGTTCTAGGATCACTTCTTGATCATAGTTTATCGATCGTGCTTTGCCTTCTCTTCTCGCTCTCATTTGCGTATGTTAGCCACCATATATGCTAGTCGCTTGCTGCAGCTCCACCTCATACCTTTACCTTACCCATAAGCTTAAATAGTCTTGATCGCGAGGGTGTGAGATTGCTGAGTCCCCGTGGCTCACAGTTACTTCCAAAACCAGCTTGCAGGTGCCGATGAGACCGTGCAGATGACGCAACCAAGCTCAGGAGGAGCTCGATGAAGATCTTGTCCTTTGTGTTGTTTCGTTCTAGTTGATTAGTAGTGGAGCCCAGTTGGGGTCGATCGGGGACCTTTGTCGCATTTGGGGTTCTTCTTTTATTTTGGCTCCATAGTCGGGCCCTGATTGTATTTGGTTGTTGTAATGCTTTATTCATGTAATTGGGTGAAGTGGCGATTGTAAGCCAACTATGTATCTTTTTCCCTTATGTATTACATGGGTTGTGTGAAGATTACCTCACTTGCGACATTGCTTTCATTGCGGTTATGCCTCTAAGTCGTGCTTCGACACGTGGGAGATATAGCCGCATCGAGGGCGTTACAAGTTGGTAATCAGAGCCTTCCCTGACCTTAGGAGCCCCATTGCTCGATTGTTTTTAGCGGCCGAGTTGTGTCTAGAAAAATGTTTTGAGTCATTTGGGAATTATATATTGGAGAGTTTAGGAATTCTTTTTACTTCCCAGTCTCCTCATCGCTCTGGTAAGTCATCCTGACGTAGAGTTTTGACTCTTCTCTTCTCAAATTTCACAATTTTTTTTAGGATCACACGGGTATCTTGGAATCGTTCCGATGGTTTTATGATGAGAACATTGTCTTGGTGCCTCCTGTCAGGGGTTTTGTGGAAGTGTCCCGGGGAGTTGAGCTCTGAGGTATTGTCGTCATAATTTTATCGTTGCAGTTCTGGAATACCTGAGTTTAGTACGCCGACATCGAAAATCTCTTTTATGCAGTTCGTTGGTGAGATAACCTCGACGCCACCCAGTACTAGGGCGGGAGTTCGGGAGTATCGCCATAACTCATATAACGGATGCTTTTCGAAGGTTGAGGTAGACGATTTCCGAAGTTTTCTCGGTTATGTGTTGAAGGATGGATACAGCTGGATGTAGGATTTGCTAGTTTTGGGTGAGATATTATGCTTCCCCTGTATCCCCAACACCTGATTGCATAACCGGAATGGTTCGGGAGTTTCATAAGTGGGAATTCAAGTAGCTCTTAGGATATCTTTCCGACAGATGTATGATATGAAATTGGGGTTCGACATCTAGTGGTCCACCTATTCACGGTTGGTTTTACAGTGGTCTCGTTGTGTCTTAAAGAGTCCTTGGCTATGCCGACTCGGGGACGCTTCGTATGTCATGTGCACTGCCTTGTACATGATGGTGCTGTACGATCGAGCCCGTGTAGGCCCCACCACGAAAACTTCGGACAAAATCTCTATCATATGTTTGTTCCGTCTTATTCTGCGAGCCAATCCTTTGTTTTGTTTTGAGTTGTGGTATTCGAGTTGCTTCGAAGTCAAATGTTGATTCCATCCCTTTCCTAAGCGGTGCTCTCATACTTCTATGTGAATACTAATCCTTCATGATAATCGAGATTGTCATGTCAATCCTTTTCAACCGGTGTGCTTCTCTTCAAGTGGATCTGATCATTTTCAACATCCGCAAGATCAACTCAAAGTCTTCTCAACGTTGTTCATTTCATCCGTTTCCAAGTTGCCTTTGTTTTCCCGCCCTCCCTCCCTTGTTTTTCTTCAAGGACTCAAATTTCTTAATCAAGTATCCATCTTATTGATGTGAAGCCTCTCCATTCTTTTCCTTCATTGTTCGTATCCGGTGATTCTCATAAAGATTCTAACGGAGCTTCAAGTTCGTCACTCTTCACTCGTTCTCTTCTCCGGTGGATTCAAATCAAGCTTTTGGTGTTTGATCATATTCTTTTCCTTATTTCAAATGTCTTCTCTTGCCGGTGCACCTCTCAATCATTAACTTTTCGTTATTCATTTGTTCCGGAGTGCTAAAGATATCTCGAAGATTCGTGTTTCCACTCTGCATTCATTCAAGATCTTTCGAGGTTGTTATCTCATTCAAGCCATTTAAATTCAACTGGTGCATTCTCTCTTTTAAATCGTCCAACGGTGTTTCTTTTGAGTGGGCCCTAACCCACAGGTCTTTTCCCAGGATCTTACCTGACTCTTCTTATTTTCCCGGAGCTATCCTCAAATTTATTTTTGAAGTTTGACGTAAGAATGATTTATCATCAGTCAAATGCTTTTCTCCAAGATCTGTCGAATTCTTTTCATCGTTGTCTCAACCTCTTCATTTTGATTCTTCCGGAGTGTCTAAATAATTCTTGGTGATGTTTCTCGTCGTTTTGAAGACCGAAGAAGATTTTGCCTCCATATCTTATCCGTTCTCTTCAAGATTCGTGATTCTAGCTTGTTGCCATCCTCTCGTAATTGTTTCGATTGTGAGAATCTTTTTTTTCACCCATCAGGATATATTCAAGGGTATTTTCAGTTCGATTATCCGGAGCCCATCATTTCAGAAGACTTGTTTATTCTCAGCTTTCAGCTCTCGTCCTCCTAATCTTACCGGTGCATCGTTCAAGTGTTCTCTAATCAGCTCATCATCTCTTCGTTCTCATATATCTAAATTCTCTCAAGCATCTTCATTCATTTGCTAATTCTTCCCGGTGTTTTCTTTATCTTCTCTTCGTTCATTTTTAAGTCATACGGTGTTTCATTCAAGATTCCTCTTCTTACGTTATCATACTCCCGTTCTTTCAAATTCTACCGGTGGTTCGTTGAAGACCTTCTCAAGTTGACGCCATATCTATCCTAATCCTTTCTTCGAGAATAAGTAGTATGCCAAATCCATTGTTGGTCATCAATTTAATCGGTGAAGGATACGCATAACATAATTCTTACTCTTGTTTCACACAAGTGATTAATTCCTTATTCCGGAGGCTCATCAAATTCTTGTTTCCATTTGTTCATCTTTCTTTTCTGGAGTGCCAAGTTTTTCTCTTTATCTCGTTGCTAAGCTTCATCTAATCATTGCAAGGTTTTAACCTTAATTTTTCTCATCTTTCTTTCCGTCCGATCATTCTTTTGTGTACCGGAGTTCTTCATGAAGGTTCTACATGATGGTTCATCCATGATTTAATTCATTCTCGAAGTGTTCATCGAGATTCTTTTCCAAGAAACTCAAGCTTTCTTCATATTGTAATCCATAGTGCAATTCTTTCTTCCGTATCTTTGGAGGTGGTATTATGTTATTCTTGATAATTTGAGTTCATGTTTCATGATTCACATATTATTAAGAATGAGGTATTTTAAATCTATCAATCTCGTCATTGGAATTATCTTGGGTTATATTTCACCTAAAGCTTTCCCTAAGGAGTAATACTATTAATGGCGATAATATATGACCCAAGTTCTTCATGTATCCTTCTGGTGATAAGTTTCTCGTCTCCTTGTTCATTCCAATGCAATTCTTTTTCCATGAGTGGCGGGTTGTCACCCCATAATTTGAGTTGTATTCCATAAGACCATATCAAGCTTATTATTTTTGTTGTTGGTTTTCCAACAACTCCGTTCAACCCTTCTCCTAAAGATGCCTTTTCAGGTTCTTTTGTAGCAGAAGTTGGCATTGTCTTCCACATTCGTTTGTCTCAATTATCTTTACTCTACTCTTTCGTTCCAGAGACATTGTGATGTTGCTCTCTGCAACCCATCTTCTTGTTTTGTCAGGATCATGTTCTTTTCGTCCTTATCCTTTTAACCGGAGTGTCGTGCCTGCTTTTCGAATTTTTCCCATTCTACCAAGTTTTGCCTCCCTTCTCAGATGGAGTTCTGCTCAAATTATATCATTCTTAATCCTTCTCTATCTTGTTTTAACCGGAGTGGTTTCAATATACATCTTGCCCTTCAACCTCAAGGTTTTTCTCAATGTTCTTTGTCCCTCTTTTCTAACGGAGTGTTTTCAAATTTGTCATCCCCATTATTCTTTTTCTCGAAATGGCTTAACCTTTTCAAGGTTCTTTGGTCTCACTCGTTTGTCAAAGAAGCAACTTAGTGTTACCTCTTCTCTTTCTCTTCAGTTTTCCCTCCGGTGCCATTCTAGATCTCGGGACGAGATCCTCTCGTAGTGGTGGAGTGTTGTGACGCCCCGAGACCGATGCTCGAGAAGACTTCCATGTGTTCCGGGTTTCGCCGTGTGTTTCATTTGTGCCTGCCCTTTTATTTGTGCATTGCATCATGTCATCATGCCATCGTCTCATAAATCTTTTGTAACTCAACTAAATAAATTGCATGGATCTTCGGTCCATTTAAACCGAGGGAATTCACATCGTGATTCTCTTTATAACATATCCTCCCGATATTAGGGAGCTATATTAAATATCCCATTAACTTGGAATCACCCATCACACAATTGCATTACTCTTCAACTCTTCTTGTATCCGACTTTACCTCATATATTTTTCCTTGTCATCTCTCTCAAGCCATACCCATGCATCATCCCTCTCACTTCCTTCTTCTTTCATGTCTTTGCAAGCGACCTTATTCCTCCTCCATTAATGTTCATCTTTTCCCTATAAATCTTGCCTTTTTCCGACACCCTCTCTATCAGATTTCATCCCATTCGAAGTTGTTTTGGTCAGGTTCAAAAATGATTGAAGTTTGAGAATAATTCAAACTCTAATTATTTTTCTACCTTCTAAAAATGCCAGAGCAATTTATTCAAACCCTACATAAATCCAGGGTTCCAGATATATTTTTATATATCTCATATTCCTAACCAAAACCCCTGGTTTTTCCCCTTTTGTTGGTTGTTTAATTATATAAACAATAAATTTAAGATAGGGAAGATTTTGGAAAGGAGAGGGACCCAGCTGCAGCCTCAGGCCGGCCGGCCCAAGGCCTCCCGCGCTAGCCCACTTGCAGCTAACCCTAGCCTACCACTCGATCCTCAACTCCCTCTCGTCCTCATCCACCGCCGCCTCTCCCTTCATCCCTTTCCCCCGATCCACTTCTCTCCCTCGTGCTACACCCCAGCTCCCCATCTCCCTCCGCTTGTTTTTCTCCCTCACCGCCACTCTCATGCACGCATCGCACCAGGGGCCCGATCCCATCTCCCCTGCCCTGCGCTATACCTCCCTCTTCTCCATGCCCGCTGCGCCGCCTAGGGTCTCCTTCGACGTCGGCCTCCTGCGTCGCCGATCTGCCTCCCCTTGCTTGCCGGAGCGAGCTCGTCGTCTGCCACCATGCTCCAGTGCCGCCTCGAGCTCATCTTCCTCGACCCCCATGCCGTCCCGCAACTCCCTCGCCCCGCTCGATCTGGACACGGGATCCCGAGCGCCTCAACCCGCTGCCTGCTTGCCAGAGCAGCAACAGCAGCCCCATGCGCTGCCCGGGCCTCCCCTGCATCCTCCTCACCGATGAACCGGCCTCCTCTCCATCTCCTCTGCGCCCATGGGCCTTGACGCCCTTGTTCTTGCGGCTGCTAGACCACCACGGCGCCATCAGGAAGACTATGGCCACCACCGAGAACCCCCGGACCTGTCAAGACGTGCACATGGAGACCCAAGTCAGGAGACTACCGATGGCCCTCCAAGTTCAACAATCGTCGACACCGGAGTACCACTACTTCAACAGGTGTACAACTATGCGGTTTCGCTGAGTACCCCTTCGGATTCGTCGAGTTCGACTACACTGGAAGAACCGGAGCGCTAAGTACCACTACCTTCGTCTTCGGAATCGCTAAGAACGTCAAGTTCCTTCACGACGCCCTACGCCTAAAACGATCACCAAACCGGAAACAACGCCAAGTACTAGGTCAACGAGGACTGACATGTTCGCCTTCCGCCGTCTCCGAAATCGCCAAGTACCACGACGATACGAGAACAACTGCCGTCGACATGCATTTTGCCAAGTACCGCTACCATCGACGCGAACCACTACTTCCACTACGGCATGAGTACAACTACTACCACTACGAATTTTATGAGAACGTCTACTTCCCCTACACCGCATCGAACTTGGTCCGTTTCGACAATACACGCTTCGAAGGTATAACCCCGAGACGACGCCCGTGAATGAATGTTTCGTGTTGTATGAAATGCTCGCGTTTGCACCGTGCCCGACGTGTTTCTTGCATGCTACCAGTTGCCATACCGTCGTCTCGTGGGACACCCGGTAACCAGGATCACTACACCATCTCTAGTTATTCTGGTCCCGCCACACCACCTTTTGCACCAGTATCTCCGTGAGCTACCGGAACCGATATGTTACTGTGGCATCATTTTCGGATTCGTTGCCGTGGCACCCCTTTCGTTTCTGCCATTGTGATAAATGCTTCATAATAATGCTCTTATCAACTTATTCATAATTATTGCATAAAACTTGCATGTCATCCGCATCATGATAACAACTTCAAAAATGTTTAAAATTGTTGTTGCATCAAATTGCTAGTGCATATGGGCATTTACCGGAATTGTTATTTGTTATGTCCGGCCCCATTTAAATTGTTTAGATGGTATAGTTTTGTTATGCTTCACCTCTTGCCATGTTTACACAACATTTAATATTGTTGGGTACCTAACCGGGAGAGAACTAAATATTTAATGTGGTGTTCCGTCAATATGCAACTCGTTGCATATTGCACTGCACTTAATTTGTAGAATTTGCTTGTGCATTTTGCCATGCCATGCATATTTAAACCGGACATGCATCATACTTGATTGTGCATCATGCCATGTTCATGTCGTGGTTGTTTACTATGTTGTTTGCTTCTTTCCGGTGTTGCTTCTTCGGGTTGGTTCCGATAACGTCGTGTTTGTGAGGACCCGTTCGACTACGTCTGTTTGTCTTCTTCATGGACTCGTTCTTCTTCCTTGCGGGATTTCAGGCAAGATGACCATACCCTCGAAATCACTTCTATCTTTGCTTGCTTAGTTGCTCGCTCTTTTTCTATGCCTATGCTGCGATACCTACCACTTGTTTATCATGCCTCCCATATTGTTCAACCAAGCCTCTCACCCACCTTGTCCTAGCAAACCGTTGTTTGGCTATGTTACCGCTTTGCTCAGCCCCTCTTATAGCGTTGTTAGTTGCAGGTGAAGATCGAAGTTTGTTCCTTGTTGGAACATGGAGATGTTGTTCCTTGTTGGAACATGTTTACTTGTTGGGATATCACACTATATGTCTTATTTAATTAATGCATCTATATACTTGGTAAAGGGTGGAAGGCTCGGCCGTATGCCTAGTGTTTTGTTCCACTCTTTCCGCCCTAGTTTCCGTCATATCGGTGTTATGTTCCCGGATTTTGCGTTCCTTACGCGGTTGGGTTATAATGGGAACCCCTTGACAGTTCGCTTTGAATAAAACTCCTCCAGCAAGGCCCAACCTTGGTTTTACCATTCGCCACCTAGCCTTTTTCCCTTGGGAGTCGCACATCCCGAGGGTCATCTTTATTTTAACCCCCCGCGCCAGTGCTTGTCTAAGTGTTGGTCCGAAATGGGCAGCCTGCGGGGCCACCTCGGGGAAACTTGAGGGCTGGTTTTACTCGTAGCTTGACCTATCCGGTGTTGCCCTGAGAACGAGATATGTGCAGCTCCCATCAGGATGTCGGCGCATCGGGCGGCTTTGCTGGATTTGTTTTACCATTGTCGAGGATGTCTTGTAGAACCGGGATACTGAGTCTGATCGGAATGTCTCGGGAGGAGGTCTATTCCTTCGTTGACTGTGAGAGCTTGTCATGGGCTAAGTTGGGACTCCCCTGCAGGGATTTGAACTTTAGAAAGCCGCGCCCGCGGTTATGGGAAGATAGGAATTTGTTAATGTCCGGTTGTAGAAAACCTGAACTTGAACCTTAACTTAATTAAAATGAATCAACCGCGTGTGTAACCATGATTGTCTGTTTTCGGCGGAATCCGGGAAGTGAACACGGTGTTGGAGTTATGTTTGACATAGGTTATTCTAGGATCACTTCTTGATCATAGTTTATCGATCGTGCTTTGCCTTCTCTTCTCGCTCTCATTTGCGTATGTTAGCCACCATATATGCTAGTCGCTTGCTGCAGCTCCACCTCATACCTTTACCTTACCCATACGCTTAAATAGTCTTGATCGCGAGGGTGCGAGATTGCTGAGTCCCCGTGGCTCACAGTTACTTCCAAAACCAGCTTGCAGGTGCCGATGAGACCGTGCAGATGACGCAACCAAGCTCAGGAGGAGCTCGATGAAGATCTTGTCCTTTGTGTTGTTTCGTTCTAGTTGATCACTAGTGGAGCCCAGTTGGGGTCGATCGGGGACCTTTGTCGCATTTGGGGTTCTTCTTTTATTTTGGCTCCGTAGTTGGGCCCTGATTGTATTTGGTTGTTGTAATGCTTTATTCATGTAATTTTGTGAAGTGGCTATTGTAAGCCAACTATGTATCTTTTTCCCTTATGTATTACGTGTGTTGTGTGAAGATTACCTCACTTGCGACATTGCTTTCAATGCGGTTATGCCTCTAAGTCGTGCTTCGACACGTGGGAGATATAGCCGCATCGAGGGCGTTACACTATTCTCTTGGGTCCTTTCCGTTCAAGTATCTTGGGCTACCTATATCCCTTTCGATTTGCGTGCTAAGGAATTCAAGCCTTTGGTATCTAAGGTGGGTAATAGAGTCATGCCCTGGCATGGTAGATACAACACCTCAGCAAGGAAAGTTTGTCTTATAAATGCTTGACTCTCTTCGCTTCCTATGTTCACCATGGGTTTTATAGAGTGTATAAGGGTACTCATGAGGGTTTCGATAAGCATAGAGGTGCTTTTTATTGGAACTCTGTGGTTAACAAGCGTAATTATAGATTTTTCAAGTGGGCCATTATTTGCAGACTGAAAAGCCTTGGGGGCTTGGGATTTTGAATACTTCCATCATGAACACATGTCTCATTTCTAAATGGTGGTGGAAGATTATGACGGCAACCCCCGGCACTCGTTGGTTAGATCTCCTTAAAGCGAAGTACTTCCCTAATGGCAGTCCCATGTTAACTTCGGCGAACCTTGGCTCACAATTTTGGAAGGAACTTGTTAGGGTGTGGGATGTTTTGGGGGAGGATGTTAAATTTGTAGTCAATAATGGTGTCTCCACTCGCTTTTGGTTGGATTGGTGGACTGGCGACTCCACCCTTGCTTCTGCTTTTCCTACTCTGTTTTCCTATTTGCACCTCCCATGAGATCACAATCTCTGAGCTCTCCCGGAATAACTGGGACTTGGGTTTCCGAAGGTCCCATTCTCCAGAAGATATGGGGGACTGGCATTGTCTTGTTGCTGTGTTCCCAATCCTCTCGGAGGAGGAGGACTTAGTTACTTGACCCAATGTTGCATCTGGAAAGTTTTCTGTCAAGTCTCTCCATACTAGAATTATTGTGGGTACCCCTACTTCAAAGTCCAAACCAATTTGGGCTGCCAGGTTCCCTCCCAAGATCATTATATTTCTCTGGCAGGCCACTAGGGGTTGGTTGCCCTGTGCAGATCAGCTTCAGAAAAGGAGCGGTCCTGGCTCGGCTGTGTGTGCACTATGCTCCGTGCAGGAGGACACTAACCATATCTTCTTTGGTTGTCCCCTGGCCAAGCTGATGTGGCGTTGTGTTCGATCATGGTTGCAAACCTCTTGGGCCCCCTATTCATTATCGGACATCCATTCGTTAACCTCTAACCTTGGGGGGCACTCTAAGAGGATTTTTTGGGTTGGATTGGGTGCTCTTTGCTGGTCGCTTTGGACTACCAAAAATAAGTTCACCATTGAGGGTGTGTTTCCTAACAAACCTGCATATGTCCTATTTAGTATGTCTATTCTTTTGCAGCAGTGGAAATTATTGACTAAGCATGTAGATCGGGACGGGTTGGAGGTGTTCAAGTTCGGGTGTCTGCCAATCTATTATCTTCTCCTCCCACCACAACACCTCTGTAGTTTTCTCATTTTTCTTAGTAGTAGGTGGTTGGCCTGCGTGCCCTTGTTTTTGTCATTTGGGCCTGCGTGCCGCTGAACTATGATATTGTGTTGTGTGGTGGTTGGCCCTATTTGTTTATGGGTAAATTGTTTGGTTGTTGCTATTTGGTTGTCACTCTACCATGTGGCTTTATTTATAAAGTCGGGCTTATGCCTTTTCTCTAAAGAAAGTAGCAATTTATGATGGCATAGACTTAATGTTAGTGTTGAGGTTCAAAAGAGGACAGGCTTGCGATGGATACCTAGGCACCCAGAAATGAGGAAGGGTGTAGCAAGCGATAAAATGCTCTAGGAAGTTGATAATAAGCATAGACTAGTATGTTGCCCATGCATTACAACGGAGAGCAAATTTTATAATGTTTAAAGTGCTATGGAAGGAGAATATCAAGCATAACAAAAGAATACTGAAGAATGACGACAAATATATGAATGGGTGGAAATTTAAACCTAATCCATACATAAGGTATGCCACATAAATTAAAACGAAAACATAATTGCTTCTACTAATTTTGTCAATGTCTCCTTTCACACGGCATAACAGAAGTACTATGTGAGTACATCTTTGTACACAATATTCTTAATAATTCCTCAATGAAAAAATGTGCTAGATCAGCAAAGATGTCTACTGTATGATGAAAACTCCATCTATCAATGAAAAGTGAAATAACTAAAGTATGTGCTCTTTCAAATTTATAAAAAAACATCATTTACAGAAGATAGGATGACAAACTGATTGACAATAAGATAATACCTAGAACATGCTGAGAAGCCAAGCTACATAGCTACTTATCAATAGCTTCATGAATAATTGAAGGCTTAAAATGCCAAAGAAAAGGATTGCCTAAAAGGTGCCACTTCCTGACCAAAATTACCCCTTAATAATCTTGCCGGACCTAACAATGAACTAAGCACAAATTTGAAATATGAAATTGTCCATGATTGTAACGTACATATGTTGGACTGAATGTACACAATATACTAAAAAAACCAATGTGAACAAACAACAAACTACTCTATTTTCGTGTCCTGGTCTTTTTAAATGAGTAAAAAAGACCGATTAAGCAACCAATTACAAATGTTCAACTAATAAAACCAACGTCCGATTGAAGAATTCAACTCGGGTGAACAAAGTAAACCAAAGGGTAATCAATAGAGGGGGTTTGTGGACCATAAATTATTACATTATTATACATGAACGAGAAAATTAGACCATATATACATTTTCTCACAACTATCAACATATAAAACTTAACCATATTGTAGTCAGTCATGTACAACCTTTTAGACAAATTGTAGGTTTTAACGCCCTCACCTGTTCTTGGATAAATCAAGAAAGGACTAGTTTACCAAAGTCCAGTAGCGTATTTATGAAGGCAAACCCCTTCTATCAACGCCATAAGGATTTTTTTTCTTTTGATCACGGGAAGGAAGATTAATTCAATCCCGCTCCTTCCTTCTTGTACAACTAAAAGGTTGCAGGGTTTGTGATGTTGGGTATAGTGATACTAATCAACGATCTGCAACTAAACATATAGTATGCTCTGAACTGAAATACAACTTCATGGACCAGCCTCTCTTCTCCCTTCCCCTTTGCTACTGTAAAGAAATAAAGAACTGGAAAAACACCACCTCATAAGATTCCTTAACCATGTGTTCATCCTCCCAAATGGTATCTTTCAGGAAAGGATACATCTGAACCGAAAATAAGTCCCACTTTTTAAATTTAACATATAACTCCCCGTAAACTTTGCCTAAAACATTTTTGAGCGCTATGCCATCTAATTAGCTGAACTGAAGTGAACCGATAAATTGCTACCTCTTGAGCACGCGTTGGTTTTCCCTTGAAGAGGAAAGGGTGATGCAGCAAAGTAGCGTAAGTATTTCCCTCAGTTTTTGAGAACCAAGGTATCAATCCAGTAGGAGGCCACGCACGAGTCCCTCGCACCTACACAAACAAATAAAATCCTTGCAACCAACACAATAAAGGGGTTGTCAATCCCTTCACGGTCACTTACGGAAGTGAGATCTGATAGATATGATCAGATAATATTTTTGGTATTTTTATGATAAAGATGCAAAGTAAAGAAAGCAAAATAAATGGGAAAGGAAATAGCTTGTTGACGGAAGATTAATATGATGGAAAATAGACCCGGGGGACATAGGTTTCACTAGTGGCTTCTCTCGAGAGCATAAGTATTATGGTGGGTAAACAAATTACTGTTGAGCAATTGACAGAATTGAGCATAGTTATGAGAATATCTAGGTATGATCATGTATATAGGCATCACGTTCGAGACAAGTAGACCGACTCCTACCTGCATCTACTACTATTACTCCACACATCGACCGCTATCCAGCATGCATCTAGAGTATTAAGTTCAAGAGAGCATAGTAACGCTTTAAGCAAGATGACATGATGTAGTGGGATAAACTCATACAATAAGAAAAAAACCATCTTGTTATCCTCGATGGCAACAATACAATACGTGCCTTGCTGCCCCTACTGTCACTGGGAAAGGACACCGCAAGATTGAACCCGAAGCTAAGCACTTCTCCCATTGCAAGAAAGATCAATCTAGTAGGCCAAACCAAACTGATAATTCAAAGAGACTTGCAAAGATAACCAATCATACATAAAAGAATTCAAAGAAGATTCAAATATTATTCATAGATAAACTTGATCATAAACCCACAATTCATCGGTCTCAACAAACACATCGCAAAAGAAGATTACATCGAATAGATCTCCACAAGAGAGGGGGAGAACTTTGTATTGAGATCCAAAAAGAGAGAAGAAGCCATCTAGCTAATAACTATGGACCCGAAGGTGTGAAGTGAACTACTCACACTTCATCGGAGAGGCTATGGTCTTGATGTAGAAGCCCTCCGTGATCGATGCCCCCTCCGGCGGAGCACCGAAAAAGGCCCCAAGATGGGATCTCATGGATACGTAAAGTTACGATGGTGGAATTAGGGTTTTGGCTCTGTATCTGGTAGTTTGGGGGTACGTAGGTATATATAGGAGGAAGAAGTACGTCGGTGGCGCAACGTGGGCCCCACGAGGGTGGAGGGCGCGCCTGGGGGAGGGGGTAGGCGCGCCCCCTACCTCATGCCCTCCTGGTTGCTTTCTTGATGTAGGGTCCAAGTCCTCTGGATCATGTTCGTTCCAAAAATCACGTTCTCGAAGGTTTCATTCCGTTTGGACTCCGTTTGATATTCTTTTTCTACGAAACTCTGAAATAGGCAAAAAAACAGCAATTCTGGGTTGGGCATCCGGTTAATAGGTTAGTCCCAAAAATAATATAAAAGTGTATAATAAAGCCCAATAATGTCCAAAACAGGATATAATATAGCATGGAACAATAAAAAATTATAGATATGTTGGAGACGTATCAAGCATCTCCAAGCTTAATTCATGCTCGTCCTCGAGTAGGTAAATGATAAAAACAGAATTTTTGATGTGGAATGCTACTTGGCATAATTTCAATGTAATTATCTTAATTGTGGTATGAATATTCAGATCCAAAATATTCAAGACGAAAGTTTAATATTGACATAAAAATAATAATACTTCAAGCATACTAACTAAGCAATTATGTCTTCTCAAAATAACATGGCCAAAGAAAGTTATCCCTACAAAATCATATAGTCTGGCTATGCTCCATCTTCACCACACAAAGTATTTAAATCATGCACAACCCCGATGACAAGCCAAGCAATTGTTTCATACTTTTGGTGTTCTCAAAATTTTTCAATCTTCACGCAATACATGAGCGTGAGCCATGGACATAGCACTATATGTGGAATAGAATGGTGGTTGTGGAGAAGACAAAAAGGGAGAAGATAGTCTCACATCAACTTGGCGTATCAACGGGCTATGGAGATGCCCATTAGTAGATATCAATGTGAGTGAGTAGGGATTTCCATGCAATGGATGCACTAGAGCTATAAGTATATGAAAGCCCAAAAAGAACTGAGTGGGTGTGCATCCAACTTGCTTGCTCACGAAGACCTAGGGCATTTTGAGGAAGCCCATCGTTGGAATATACAAGCCAAGTTCTATAATGAAAAATTCCCACTAGTATATGAAAGTGATAACATAGGAGACTCTCTATCATGAAGATCATGGTGCTACTTTGAAGCACAAGTGTGGAAAAAGGATAGTAGTATTGTCCCTTTATATATATATTTTTTGGGCCTTCCTTTTTTTGGTCTATCTTTTTTTTGGGACAATACTCTATGGATGATGATCATCACACTTCTATTTATATACAACTCAATGATGATAACTCGATACTAGAACAAAGTATGACTCTATATGAATGCCTCTGGCGGTACCGGGATAGCAATGATGCATGAGTGACTTGTACAAAAGAATTATGAACGGTGGTTTTGCCACAAACAAAAATGTCACCTACATGATCATGCAAAGCAATATGATAAGGATGGAGCGTGTCATAGTAAACGGAATGGTGGAAAGTTGCATGGAAATATATCTCGGAATGGCTATGGAAATGCCATGATAGGTAGGTATGATGGATGTTTTGAGGAAGGTATATGGTGGTTGTATGATACCGGCGAAAGGTGTGCGGTATTAGAGAGGCTAGCAATGGTGGAAGGGTGAGAGTGCGTATAATCCATGGACTCAACATTAGTCATAAAGAACTCACATACTTATTGCAAAAATCTATTAGTTATCGAAGCAAAGTACTACGCACATGCTCCTAGGGGGATAGATTGGTAGGAAAAGACCATCGCTCGTCCCCGACCGCCACTCATAAGGAAGACAATCAATAAATAAATCATGATCCAACTTCTTCGCATAACGGTTCACCATACGTGCATGCTACAGGAATCACAAACTTCAACACAAGCATTTCTCAAATTCACAACTACTCAACTAGCACGACTCTAATATCACCATCTCCATATCTCAAAACAATTATCAAGTATCAAACTTCTCATAGTATTCAACACACTCTTAAGAATTTTTTTTATTAATCTTGAATGCCTAACATGATTAAAGCAAATTACCACGCTGTTTTGTAGGACTCTCAAAATAATCTAAGTGAAGCATGAGAGAACAATAGTTTCTATAAAACAAATCCACCTCCATGCCCTAAAAGATATAAGTGAAACACTAGAGCAAAAAAAACTATATAACTCAAAAGATATAAGTGAAGCACATAGAGTATTCTAACAATTTCTGAATCATGTGTGTCACTCTCAAAAGGTGTGTACAGCAAGGATGATTGTGTAAAACTAAAAAATAAAGACTCAAATAATACAAGATGCTCCAAGCAAAACACACATCATGTGGTAAATAAAAATATAGCTCCAAGTAAAGTTACCGATGGAAGTAGACGAAAGAGGGTATGCCTTCCGGGGCATCCCCAAGCTTTGGCTTTTAAGTGTCCTTAGATTATCTTGGGGTGCCATGGGCATCCCCAAGCTTAGCCTCTTTCCACTCCTTGTTCCATAATCCATCAAATCTTTTACCCAAAACTTAAAAACTTCACAACACAAAACTTAAAGTAGAAAATCTTGTGAGCTCCGTTAGCGAAAGAAAACAAAACACCACTTCAAGCTACTGTAATGAACTCATTATTTATTTATATTGGTGTTAAACCTACTGTATTCCAACTTCTATATGGTTTATAAACTATTTTACTAGCCATAGATTCATCAAAATAAGCAAAGAACACACCAAAAACAGAATCTATCAAAAACAGAACAGTCTGTAGTAATCTGTAGCTAACGCAAGTTCTAGAACCCCAAAAATTCTAAATAAATTTATGGACATGAGGAATTTATCTATTAATCATCTTCAAAAAGATTTAACTATATATGAATTTCCAAAAAAATGGCAGAAATTCTCGTGAGCGGTAAAGTTTCTGTTTTTTACAACAAGATTAAAAAGACTTTCCCCAATTCTTCCCAACGGTTCTACTTGGCACAAACACTAATTAAACACAAAAAACACAACCAAAACAGAGGCTAGATAATTTTTTTATTACTAAACATGAGCAAAAAGCAAGAAATAAAAATAAAATTGGGTTTCCTCCCAACAAGCGCTATCGTTTAAAGCCCCTAGCTAGGCATAAAAGCAAGGATAGATCTAGGGGTTGTCATCTTTAGTTTTTGGGAAGAAAAGAGCAAACTTGTTATCTATAGAATTAATTTTTCTATTTTGGTAAAGCACGTGGCCATTTATGGTAAAATAAATATTAAGTAAGTTGCGGAAATTGGCATCTAGGCTAGCTTTTATTTCTTTGATAGATTCGTTCTGGTAAAAGAGGAAAAAAAGATGTGGTTTCAACTTTCTCATTTATGAGGTGCCCAAATATAGTTTTCATAGATATCTATGGGGTCCCCAAGAAAACCCTCTTCAAAAATAGAATCTAAAACTTGTTTGAACGAAGCGGGCAACCCAACATAAAAGCTTTTTAGGTAAACCTCAATTTGATATTGGGGTACATAGCTAGCCCGGATTCTTAACAGCCTATCCCAAGCATCTTTCAAAGATTCATCAAGTAAATAACGAAAAATTCCGGAATCATCTTCATCAAAGTTATTAAGACTCTCATTGACAACTCCGGCAGGTTTTTCCATAGCTTTATTTATGACTTTAGATATAATAGAAGGATCGTCCAAGCTCGAGAGAGAACCCCCAACTCTTTTTGGTTCCGACATGGCAAGGGAAAAGCGAGCGAAAAGAGGCAAACAGGAAAGAGAGAAGGCGAATAAGACGGCAAGGGTCAAGTGGGGGAGAGGAAAACGAGAGGCAAATGGCAAATAATGTAATGCGGGAGATAAGGGTTTGTGATGGGTACTTGGTATGTTGACTTTTGCGTATACTCTACGGCAACGGCGCCAGAAATCCTTCTTGCTACCTCTTGAGCACCGTTGGTTTTCCCTTGAAGAGGAAATGGTGATGCAGCAAAGTAGCGTAAGTATTTCCCTTAGTTTTTGAGTACTAGGGTATCAATCCAGTAGGAGGCCATGCACGAGACCATCGCACCTACACAAACAAATAAAATCGTCACAACCAACGCAATAAAGGGGTTGTCAATCCCTTCACGGTCACTTACGAAAGTGAGATCTGATATATATGATAAGATAATATTTTTGGTATTTTTATGATAAAGATGCAAAGTAAAGAAATAAAAATAAATGGGAAAGGAAATAGCTTGTTGACGGAAGATTAATATGATGGAAATTAGACCCGGGGGCCATAGGTTTCACTAGTGGCTTCTCTCGAGAGCATAAGTATTAAGGTGGGTAAACAAATTACCGCTGAGCAATAGAAAGAATTGAGCATAGTTATGAGAATATCTAGGTATGATCATGTATATAGGCATCACGTCCGAGACAAGTAGACCGACTCCTGCATGCATCTACTACTATTACTCCACACATCGACCGCTATCCAGCATGCATCTAGAGTATTAAATTCAAGAGAACAGAGTAACGCTTTAAGCAAGATGACATGATGTAGAGGGATAAACTCATGCAATATGAAATAAACTCCATCTTGTTATCCTCGATGGCAACAATACAATATGTGCCTTGCTACCCCTACTATCACTGGGACAGGACACCGCAAGATTGAACCCAAAGCTAAGAACTTCTCCCATTGCAAGAAAGATCAATCTACTAGGCCAAACCAAACTGATAATTTGAAGAGACTTTCAAAGATAACCAATCATACATAAAAGAATTCAGAGAAGATTCAAATATTGTTCATAGATAAACTTGATCATAAAACCACAATTCATCGGTCTCAACAAACACACCGCAAAAGAAGATTACATCGAATATATCTCCACAAGAGAGGGGGAGAACTTTGTATTGAGATCCAAAAAGAGAGAAGAAGCCATCTAGCCAATAACTATGGACCCGAAGGTCTGAAGTAAACTACTCACACTTCATCGGAGAGGCTCTGGTGTTGATGTAGAAGCCCTCCGTGATCGATGCCCCCTCCGACGGAGCTCCGGAAAAGGCCCCAAGATGGGATCTCATGGATATAGAAAGTTACGGCGGTGGAATTAGGGTTTTGGCTCAGTATCTGGTAGTTTGGGGGTACGTAGGTATATATAGGAGGAAGAAGTACGTTGGTGGAGCAACATGGGCCCCATGAGGGTGGAGGGCGCGCCTGGGGGGGTAGGCGCGCCCCCTACCTCGTGCCCTCTTGGTTGCTTTCTTGACGTAGGGTCCAAGTCCTCTGGATCATGTTCGTTCTGAAAATCACGTTCCCGAAGGTTTCATTCCGTTTCGACTCCGTTTGATATTATTTTTCTGCGAAACTCTGAAATAGGCAAAAACAACAATTTTTGGCCGGGCCTCCGGTTAATAGGTTAGTCCCAAAAGTAATATAAAAGTCTATAATAAAGCCCAATAATGTCCGAAACAGGATATAATATAGCATGGAATAATCAAAAATTATAGATACGTTGGAGACATATCATAAATCCCCTGAACAAACTGAACTGCATTACCAAGCAAACTAACAGAGTAGAGTATATATAGTTGATGCCTCTGATCCTAACACAACAAAGAAGAAAAGTTGAACTTTATTCATTGATTCTTGGACTTGGAACATCTCTACTTAAGAATGCATTTAGCCATGCTTGATCATGTTGCTCTTCTTACCTTGCCCGAAAGTTTGCCATACAAAAATCTGAGGACCACAATGCAAAAACAGTCTGAATATTGAATAGTGCATCTGGTACAACCTGAGAGGTGGGAATAGAAGGAATTTCATGAAGGATGAACTACAAATTTCTAGAAATATCGGTTAAAAAGGCTAAATCCGCTATTGAAGAGGTACTTTGCAGATCCACGGCTGATTTGTTTGTAAATATTTATGGGAGACCATGGTTTCAACCACACAAATGTACGAATCTCACAAACATCTCTCCTTCAGAAAAATGAACAATTCTGGTATCCAATGGGAGATACACGAAACTTACGGAGGGATGAGCATTGTTGGCAACGAACATAGTGGTTCAAAGTAGTTTTGCACCAGCGCCGCCAGGAAATATTAGCTCGCCACGAGCAAAATTCTGCATGCCTGCAACACCCAGTCCTACTCATGGTTGTGTTGCCACTAGTAGCCTCCATGGGAAGCACAGAAGAAAGGGTCTCATGTTGAGAGGTTGAGAACTAGGTCTGACGCAAAAAGGAATCAATCTGAACAACTGCCGCTATCGTCCCCATCTCTGACGGCCTACATAGCCAGATCTAGATGGGCACAAACCCGGGCAGGCTTGAAGCCAAATCCAATCCTACTTTCTTACGAAGTTGATCCCCACTACTAGCAATTCTCTCGCCATGCACACTATCCATGTCAGCATCATGCCACATAAGCTTTCAAGGGACCATTCCATTTCCCTTGTATGATTTAGTTTCTATTCCATACGCATCTAGATCATAAAAAATGTGTAAGCATCTCTTCCTATTTGTCTTATTTAACTGACAAGTTGTACATGGATCATAAATAAATATCCATCAGCTGCAGGATAGAAGTACCATGTAGTCCCATCTCTATCAACTACATGCTCAAGCTTCCATCCAACAGAGGTCTCGCCCCTTCCTCTTGATGTGCAACTACCATCGGACCATGTATGATATGGAGGAAGAGCAGCCCGTCTAAGATGTAGAAGAAATATTTGGCGCAAGATAATTGTATTCATCTCATAGGTGCCAATATATAACACGCACATGGATACTTCCATCCACGACTAGTACCCTAATTACAAAATACATACTTGGGAGTCAAACGGGACAACTACACCTAATTCATGTACATATATACATGGAACAAATACAATCATCCGTCAACACCCCCCCCCACACACACACAGTCGAAGCATCGTGCCTGGCGATGCAAAGACTGGACCGGAGCACTTAAAAGGTGGACGTTGGTAAGCATTTGGTCATGATGCCGGAAAATTGATGCGGCGTGGGAACATGAAGTACTCGAATCTTTCCAAGACCAACCTTTTCGCAAAAAAATGAATATCCAGCTCAATATGCTTAGTCCGACGATGATGAACCAGGTTGGCAGAGAGGTAGACCGCAAAGACGTTATCATGGTAGATCATGGTGGCTTTGTGAACAGGATGAGATAGCTCGTGAAGGAGTTGTCGAAGCCAAGTACACTCAACAATGGCGTTGGCCACACCATGATACTCTGCCTTAGCACTGGATCACAAGACTATGTGCTGTCGTTTAGACGACCATGAGATGAGTGATGGTTCAATGAACACAGAGTACCCTAAGGTAGATCGGCGAGTGTCTGGACAACTAGCCCAGTCGGCATTCCAATAAGCGACGATGTCGTGGCAGGGTGATGCCTGCAAGGCCATGCTGAGGTCCATATGACCATAAATGTACTGGAGAATCCGCTTCACTAAAGACCAATGAGAATTGCGGGGAGCATGCATGTGGAGACACACTTGCTGAACATCGTACTGCAACTCGGGTCGAGTGAGTGTCAAGTACTGGATGGCATAGATAATGGACCGGTAGAAGGAGGCATCCGAGGCAGGAGCACCATCAGTAGTGGAGAGCTTGGCCTTCGTGTCGACAAGCGTGGCCGCGGGCTTGCAATTAAGCATGCTGGCGCGGTCAAGTAGCTCATGAGCATACTTCCTCTGATGAAGGAAGAAGCCATCCACACATCGTACCACGTCAATGCCAAGGAAGTAGTGAAGAGGGTCCAAGTCCTTGATGGCAAACTCGACACAAATAGGCTCGGTGAACAGTCCAAGGAGGTCGGTGGTGCATGCCATCAGGATGATGTCATCGGTGTAGAGTAGCAGGTAGGCTATAGCAGTGCCTTGTGTGTACACAAACAGCAAGGCATCCGAGCAAGTGGAGCAAAACTCGAGCTAACGAAGAAAGGTCGCGATGCGCTGGTACCAGGCATGCGGTGCCTCCTTGTGTCCATACAAGGAGCAGGAGAGGAGCAGACATGATCAGGATACGCGTCATCGACGAAGCCGGTGGGCTCCTAGCAAAAAACTTGTTCATTAAGATGAACATGAAGAAATGCATTAGAGACATCCATTTGATGAACATGCCATGCACGTGACACGTGAGCTAAAGAATGGCACGGTTCATGCCCGGTTTGACAACCGGAGCAAATGTGTCGGTGAAGTCAACACCCGGATGCTGCTGAAAGCCACGAACCACCCAGCAAGCCTTATAGCGCTCGAGTGTGCCATCGGGATGGAGCTTATGCCCGAACACCCACTTGCCACTGATGACATTAGCATGTGGGGGTCGAGGTACGAGCTGCATGGCCACAAACCACTAAGGATCGTGAAGAGCCGCACGGACGGATGAAGGAATCGGTGATGGCGTAGATGTTGAGGCAGTGCCGACGTACTGGTCGGAGGGATAGAGGCCACTCGGACAAAATACGCCCACAAGTGCCCGAGTAACCGGTCCTGGCACAACGATTGGAGTAGCCACCAAAGAGGTATCCTTTGTCGAGGCAGCCGACGAGGCCGAAGAAGATGTTGAAGATGCTGGGGTATCCGACGAGGCCGCCAAAGGAGCCACCGGCGAGGCGGAAGGTGTAGAGGCCGACGTAGAAGCCGGCAAGGCCACAAAGGGTGAGGCGGGCTCCGAGATGGTGCCGGTGGCGCCACCCGAGCCTCCAGTCACAGGGGCGCGGCGGGCAGAGAGCCGGCGCCTGAACATCCAGCCACATGGGGATTACTTTAATTAGTTAAGTAGGGGGCCGACCAGTCAGTCACTGGGGCTGCTCAGTCAGCACCTGTTGACTAGTCAACCCAGTCAACAAGGTCAATCGGGCCACAGGGGCCCTTCAATTAGCAATAGTGGGGTGGCCCTAGCAGTGCCACATCGGCACGACACTGGAGAGGGTTCCGGCAGGGCCGCTCCCGTGGCGGAGTGGCTCGGGAGCTCTCCGGGATTCGCATACGGGCAGTTAAATCGGGTGCAGGCAGGTGAGGGAGTCCTGGATTAAGGGGTTCTCGGACAACCGGACTATATACTTTGGCCGGACTGTTGGACTATGAAGATACAATATTGAAGGCTTCATGCTGTGTCCGGGTGGGTCTCTCCTTTGCGTGGAAGGCAAGCTTGGAGATTCGGATATGTAGATCTCCTTCTCTATAACCGACTCTGTGTAACCCTAGCCCCCTCCTGTGTCTATATAAACCGAAGGTTTTAGTCCATAGGACAACAACAATCATAATCGTAGGCTAGCTTCTAGGGTTTAGCCTCTACGATCTCGTGGTAGATCAACTCTTGTAATACTCATATCATCAAGATCAATCAAGCAGGAAGTAGGTATTACCTCCATCGAGAGGGCCCGAACCTGGGTAAACATTGTGTCCCCCGCCTCTTGTTACCATCAGCCTTAGACGCACAGTTTGGGACCCCCTACCCGAGATCCGTCGGTTTTGACACTGACATTGTTGCTTTCATTGAGAGTTCCACTGTGCCATCATGTAAAGGCTTGATAGCTCCTTCGATCATCAGAAACGATGCGATCCAGGGTGAGGTTTTTCTCCCCGGACAAATCTTCGTATTCGGCAACTTTGTACTGCGGGCCAACTCGCTTGGCCATCTGGAGCAGATCGAGAGCTATGCCCCTGGCCACCAGGTGAGGTTTGGAAGCTTGAACTATACTGCCGACATCCATGGAGACTTGATCTTCGACGGATTCGAGCCCATGTCAGGTGCGCCGCATAGTCACGCCGAGCATGACTTAGCTCTGCCATCGAATGGTTCGGGAGATCACACATGTGGCTACTCCGGCCCTCAATCCGGAGCAGATCATGCCGTCCAAGGACGGGTGGATGGACTCTGCCACAGAGGCCGCACACTTAGCGGCGATAGAGCCGAATACTGACTTCACCTCCTATGAGACCTGTGTTACCGGACCCTTGGATTCGTCCCCCGCCACAGGCTCCGAACCGCCTGCGTCCGTGCCTATCCGATCTGATTGGGCACCGATCATGGAGTTTACCTCCGCAGATATTTTTCAGCAGTCGCCCTTGGGCGATGTGCTAGATTCATTGAGGTCTCTCTCCTTGTCAGGAGACCCTTGGCCGAACTATGTCCGGCTTGAGTGGGAAGCGGACGACAAAGAAATTCATTCCCCACCCACCACCCACTTAATAGCCACTATCGACGACTTAACCGACATGCTTGATTTCGGCTCCGAAGACATCGACAGTATGGACGACGATGCAGGAGAAGAATAGGAACCACCGCCCATAGGGCGCTGGACAGCCACCTCATCATATGATATATATATGGTTGACACCCCCAAAGAAAGCGATAGCAATAAGGCAACGGAGGATAATTCCCTCAAGAAGCAATCTAAGCACCGGCGTCATCGGCGCCGCTCTAAGCCCCGCCATAGCAAAAGCAGCAATACCGGCACAAGAGACAATAATGCTGCGGATAGTGCCGAAGACAAAGACAATCCCCTCCAGCCAGGCTTCGAGCGGGAGGACGGGCAAGATATCTCTAAGGAACAGGCTACATATGGAGAATCAGAGGATGCCAATTACATGCCCCTCTCCGAAGACGAGGTGAGCCTTGGCGATGAAGAATTCATCGTGCCTGAGGATCCCATTGAGCAGGAGCGCTTCAAGCGCCGGCTTATAGCCACAGCAAAAAGCCTGAAGAAAAAGTAGCAACAGCTTCAAGCTGATCAAGATCTGCTAGCGGATAGATGGACCGAGGTCCTAGCAGCCGAGGAATACGAACCCGACCACCGAATCAAAAGTTACCTAAAGCGCAGGTTGCTACCCCAACTCGAGGAGGAAGCATTAAATCCTACACTACCAGCGTATGATGCGGCTGACCGGCCACCTCGTGGCCGAGACAAAGCGGCATATAAGCCCGAAGTCCACCCCGCACCCCATTGCCTGTTAAACAAAAACACCAAGGCCCGGGGCTACACGCAGGACCTGCGAGACGTATTGGAAAACAAAGCAGGACATACAAGATCGATCTACGGATCATGGGGGCGCGCCCCAACGCGCGACGACGACCGTCATGCCGGATATACTAAAAGCAAATCCGGCCGAGCCGAATACAGGACACAAGACTCGTATGAACTGCGTCGTGATATAGCCTGGCACAGAGGCGCCGCACACCCCCTATGCTTCACCGACGAAGTAATGGATCACGAATTGCTAGAAGGGTTTCAACCCGTGAACATTGAATCATATGATGGTACAACAGACCCCGCAGTATGGATTGAAGATTTCCTCCTCCACATCCACATGGCCCGCGGTGACGATCTACATGCCATCAAGTACCTCCCACTAAATTTGAAAGGGCTGGCTCGGCATTGGCTGGATAGCTTGCCGACAAACACCATTGGCAGTTGGAAGAAATTGGAAGACGCATTCCTTGACAACTTCCAGGGCACTTATGTGCGACCAACGGATGCTGATGACTTGAGTCACATGATCCAATAGCCCGGGGAGTCAGCTAGGAAATTCTGGACTTGGTTCCTAACTAAAAAGAACAAAATTGTCGACTGTCCGGATGTCGAGGCCTTAGCGGCATTTAAGCATAACATCCGCGATGAGTGGCTCGCCCGACACCTCGGCCAATAGAAGCCGAAGTCCATGGCATCCCTCACGACACTCATGACCCGCTTTTGTGTGGGCGAGGACAGCTGGCTGGCTCGCAACAACAATACATCAAGAAATCCTGGCAATTCAGATGCCAGAGATAGCAACGGCAAGCCACGTCGCAATAGACACAAGCGCCGCAACAACGGCGACAACACCGAAGACACGTCAATCAATGCCGGATTCAGTGGCTCTAAATCCGGTCAGCGGAAAAAGCCGTTCAAAAGAAGCAATCCGGGCCCGTCTAGTTTGGACCGCATACTTGATCACTCATGTCAAATTCAGGGCACCCCTGATAAACGAGCCAACCACACCAAAAGAGAATGCTGGGTGTTCAAACAGGCCGGCAAGTTGAATGCCAAAAACAAGGAAAAGGGGCTGCATAGCGACGACGAGGAGGAGCCCCGGCCGCCGAACACAGGAGGATAGAAGAAATTTCCTCCCCAAGTGAAAACAGTGAACATGATATACGCAACCCATATTCCCAAGCGGGAATGGGAGCGTGCACTAAGGGACGTCTATGCGATGGAGAGAGTGGCCCCAAAGTTCAACCCATGGTCTTCTTGTCCGATCACTTTCGATCGCAGGGACCACCCTACCAGTATCCATCATGGTGGTTCTGCCGCATTGGTCCTTGGCCCCATCATTGATGGATTTCACCTCACTCGAGTCCTTATGGATGGTGGCAGCATCCTGAACCTGCTCTGTCAGGATACAGTGCACAAAATGGGTATCGACCCCTCGGGGATCAAACCCACAAAGACCACCCTTAAAGGTGTCATACCAGGTGTAGAGGCCTGTTGCACGGGCTCAGTCACACTGGAAGTGGTCTTCAGATCTCCGGACAACTTCCGAAACAAGGAGTTGATCTTTGATATCGTCCCCTTCCGCAGTGGCTATCACACACTGCTCGGACGAACCGCATTCGCCAGATTCAATGCGGTATCGCATTATGCATACCTCAAGCTCAAAATGCCAGGACCTCGCAGGGTTATAACAGTTAATGGAAACACATAACGCTCGCTCCGTACGGAGGAGCACAGTGCGGCCCTCCCAGCAGAAGTACAAAGCAGCCTTCTGAGGCAAACCGCCAATTCGGCGAGAAAGCCCCCGAACACCTTCAAGCGAGTCCAGAGTGCCCAGCAATAGGATCACCCGACACGTTCACAGATCGCCTAGCAATTCGGCCTCGGTCCTAGTCCCATTCAAGCGGCAAAATTTTCGCCGCGTGTACATAATTACGCACTCAAAATACCATGGGCATAGGCGGAGGCACGCCTATGGCATGGCCTGTCGGATTTCGGGCTCCGCAAAACCCTTAAGATTCGAACAAAGGGGCGTGACGAAGATCTCTCCCACTACATGTCTACCTAGCGCCTCGCTCTTCTCCTGGTGGTGGGAATGGAATGCAAGCAAGCAAACAAGTAGAGCACACAAGAGTTTACCCAGGTTCAGGCCACCTTGCGGTGTAAAACCCTATGTCCTGCTTTAGTGGATTGGCCTCACAAGGGCTCGTGTATGAACAAATACAGTGGTTTCCTGAGCTCAGGAGGCGAGCTCGAGAGGGGTGAGGAAGCGGATGTTCTTGCTGCTTTGCTATGCTAAGTCCCAATGGGTTGGTCCCTCTCTATGCTAGGAACCCTAGCTACTTATATAGACGACCAGGGTCCTCTTCCACCGAAATGATTAGGCGGGAAGGGAATCCCACAACAGCCATTTGAGCGGGAACACAAGGACGCTCCTATCCTGACAAAAGGTGGTCTTCGCCTGCAAAGAGGGCAGGCGGTGACGTGGTGGTGGGCTCGGCGATGACATCCTTCCTGCTGTCCTTGCGGTCTTCAGTCTTGTTGCACCAAAGGGGAAACCTTTGTCTCGCCCCTCGGGAACCTGCGCCTGCGCGGTCTCCTTTGCACTGATATGGAAACTGCGCCCGTTGGCGCGCGCTGGCACCCGCTGGCACGGTTCTTCATGGCTTGCATCACTGCCTCCTCCTGAGGCAGCCCTTGCCTTGAGATCTTCGCCCTCCTGAAGCAGCCTAGCTGAGGCCACTCTTGGGAGAGGTCGTGGTTGCCCCTCTGGAGCAGGCTAGGTGAGGTCGCTCCCTGAGGAGGTCTTGGTCGTTCTCCTCGCCAGGGCTGTCCCCCTCGCGAGGGTCTTGAGCAGCTGGTCGATCAGCTGGGCCCTATCAGGCTGTACCAGGAACGCGACGTGGGCCGCAGACAGGCAAGTCTGGTTACCCTGGTTCCCAGTATGCCGACAGTAGCCCCCAGGCCCAAGGCGCGCGCGGAGTTGGCTTCTAGGTGAAGCCTGGCTAAGGAGGAAGCACCGCGGCCCCAAAGTCTGCGGGCCAGGCTGGCGCATGACAGTTGGATGGGACGTGATGACTCCACTCCCCACGCAGCCTTGGTAACCGTGTGGCTTGACAAAAGAGACTGTCTTCGCCGCACAGGGGTTATTGCTCCCCTTCCTTCTTGCTCAGATCCCCTTCTCCTCCGCCTCCAATCTTCTCGGATCCCTTACCTTCCACGACGCCTTCGGCAATGGCGAAGAAGGGCAAGGGCACCGCGCAAGCATCCGGGCCTGGTTCCTCTCCCTTGGCGGTGCTCGAGGAGTCTTCTGTCGCCACGAAGGGGGACTATGCGGAAGTCCAGTCCTTCTTGTCAAGCGAGCATAACGAGCATGGCCCGACGAAGATCCTGGTCGGGTCGGCTACTGCGCCGGCCTTGACAACGACCTGCTACCCCTTCTTCCTCCACAACATCTCTGTTGGGCTTGTCCCGCCCTTCTCTGAATTCTTCTACGTGATCTTGGACCACTACCAGGTGCACGCCCTTCATATCCAGCCTCGCTCCCTCCTCGTCTTGTCGCTGTTCGCCTTCTATTGCAAGGCGTTCATGGGGCTGAGGCCGTCTGTCGCCCTCTTCTGCCACCTCTTTGCCGTCCGGCTATACGAGGAGGGCCCATGCTCGGCATGCATCTCCTTCATCTTTCAGCGCAAGGGCTGCCGATTGATGAAGGCGGGGAAGAAGATAGACACCCATCGGAAGAGATGGGTCTATCTGGATGCTCAGCGCATGCACCTGTTGCTGGCACTGCCTACCGCCCGTCCGCAGAAGCGCGCCTGCTGGAGCCATATGAAGATTACTGATCCCGAGGCTGGGCCCGTCTTGGCGAGGATTGAGGGGGACAGATCATGAAGGAATTCCTGAGGCAGCCTAGCGTCACTCCAGGCGCACTCGCGTCCCATGTGGGAGCTGATGGGGGATGATGACAAGCTCCGACTACGCTCGGGGATGCTGCCCTCTTCTGATCTGGACCTCACCTCAAGCATTCTCCTGGAGACGATGCCTGCGGACCTTCCGGTGGCCCACCTGCCACTGTACCGTCGTCCTGACAAGGCCGAGCAGTTGGAGGCCGTGTCGGGCTATGTCGAGGTGGCCGTGCCTGCTCCGGCCACAGTTGATGTGTCTTCTGCCGGCGAAGAGGAGAGCGAGGAGGAGGAAGACTCTGAGAAAGCCCTCGGGGACCTGGACCTGAATCTTGATGACGCCTCATCCACGGGATCCATTGAGGAGCTACCGCCGAGGGCTGGAGTCGCTGGGCAGCCCAAGGCCGTCACCCCGCATCGATCTGGATGCTCTTCGTCCGGAGGGGGCGACGCAGCGACTCCCGGGCAGAGCTCTGCCCCGGCAAGGCCAGCGTCCACTGTTGTGCCCAAATCTTTGGCCTCGCGTCTCGCCAACGTTCGGGGCAGCGGCGTGCCCCTGGTGAAGGAAGCCGTTGCCGATCTGCTGGCGAAGAGGAGGGTGCGCCAGGCCTCTGATGCGCGAGTGCAGGTTCTTCCATTATTCTATTGCCCTTGTGCTTCTGATGCGCATTTCTTGATGCAATAGCATTGGCGGCGTGCTGAAGAAGATGAAGGGAGGGGCCACTTCTCGAAGTCCCGCCCCTCCTGCTGCCGCTGCTGCTGCCGCCGTGGTGCCACACGCCTCACCCAGCCAAACTACTGAGCGCGTGGTGGCGACGCCTCCGGTGGACTCTATCGTAGCTCCTCGCGAGGGCCATGTGACCCCTACTACAGCCGTGCCAGCGAAGGGACCGGGAGCCCCCAAGCCCTCAGCAGAGTGGGCGGTCGTGTTGGCGCTCCCTCGTTAGCAGGTGAGGGCTGGTCCCGAGGCCTTGGAGGCGGCCTTCGCTACGCTGAACCAGCTCCGCGTTATCTTCGGGACGGTGATGACCGTGTGGTGGACACCCACTTGGACCTACTCTCGGGGTGGCTGCAAGCGGAGGAGTCTGTGTAGGCCACCTCTAGTCAGGCTTCGGCGGCCATCGCCGAGGGTCAGGAGGAGGCTGCCTCGGCTGCACGGGCGCGGGAGACCATGGAAGCCCAGACAGCGTCCTCCAAGAAGCGTCATCCGGAGGCGAAAGACGAACTTAAGACCCTCCGTGAGGAGAGCGCGAAGCACGCCCTGGAGCTTGAGAGGTTGGAGAAGGAGCTCCAGGGCGAGAAGGCCGAGACATCGCGGTTGCAGGAGGAGCAGCTCGCAGACCGTGCGAGCCTGGAGAAGCTGAAGACAGAGGACGAGGAAGCCAAGGCGTCCCAAGCCAAGCGCGAGGGTGAGCTGAAGGCCAGGGAGGACGCCCTCACAGCCTCGGAGAAGACGGCGACGGTGGGCCGTGAGGCCCTCGCCGCCTTCGAGCTCGAGGCCCGTAGGCTGCTGCAGATCTCCTACGGGGAGGGGTTCGAAGAGCCGCTGGCCACCCCGGAAGATGGCGCCACCGGGCTCCTAGGTGTGCTCGTGAAGGCCCTGGGCGACGAGGCATCTGCAATCAGTCAGTTAGCTGATACCGAGGGCCGATCGCTTCTTACCTCTGCCTTGGCGCAGGTGTGCGGACATCTCTTCCTTCATGACCCCAGCTTCGACCTGGCCATGCTATCCCAGCCGCTGGCCGCCAGCCTAGGGGGCGCAGCTGCTGAGTGTGTGGCGGAGAAGGTCAAAGAGCTGGTGGACGCATTCCTTCCAGCTGCTGCTGATGCGTCTGAAGAGGCGGAAGCTGATGCCGGTGCGTCCGGCGATGCCTGACCTATTCCTGTTGAGGAGAATGCGAGTGCCTCTAGGAGGCGTGAGACTTGTTTGAGTTTGATGAACTTGAGCTTATTGTAATAGCTAGGCTTTGAATTCTGTGATTTCCGTGCTTGCTTCCATTCATGTTTGCTTAAGTGCTCTGCGCTGGCAGGGCCCAACCCCGCGCATACCTCGATCGCCATTGAGCCCTCCGGGTCACCAGGGCAGGCTCAAGGAATGAGGGGCTACGTGACTAGTGAGGCCCCTGGGTCGTGATGCCCAGGGGTCCCCCTTAACGCTCAAGCGACCCGTTTGCGTTCTGCGTCGGCAGGGCCCAGCCCCGCGCATACCTCGATCGCCGTTGAGCACCGGGCCCAAGGAGTGAGGGGCTACGTGACTAGTGAGGCCCCTGGGTCGCGATGCCCAGGGGTCCCCTGTCACATCCCTGGTCCTGTTATGCATTAGGCTAGACCTCATGTGAGCTTCATGTTTTAATTCAAATGAAATTTGAATTGAGGAATTTTCAAAGCCTCAGAATCCTTTAAAAAAATGATCAAGATAAAAATTGCTTCAAATAAGTCCAAGAAAATGTTCTTGTTATCCTCTGGAAATATTGGCAAGAGGTAAAATCCAAACCAATATTTTCGGTATCTCAGAAACATTTATTTTGGGTATTTGAATTAAATCAATAGCTATTTGAATTGGACTTATATCTACTGTTAAATAAATATAGGTCCAATAATTCTGAAATATTTTTGTGGAGCATTGTTTTAATTCTTTTTAGCTCCTAAAAATATTGTCAGAAGCAAAATAAATTGAATTGGTTTCAAAACCAAATTCAAAACAAACCTGCAAAATAGAAAACAGAATTAAAACAAAACAGAGAGAAAAAAATAAAAAGAACAGAAGCCTACCTGGGCCACTTACCTGTAGCCGGCCCAGCTGGCCAGCTCCTCCCGCTGGCCCAGCCCACCGCCGCCTCCCTTCCCTGTCGCCTTCCTCCTCGCGCCAGTAGGCAGAGGAGGGACACGGCGCGCGCGCCCGAGCTCGCCACGCCACCACCCTGCTCGTCTGCATCGCCTGGCCACCGCGACGCCGCGCGTCATCTCCTCGGCGCCGCCCCGACCCCCCTGGACCCCCTCGCTCTGTCCCTCTCCCTTGTATCTCTCCTCTGCTTCCTCTCTCTCTCACTCGCCGAGCGCAGCCGCAGCCGCGCCACCGTAACGCCGCGGCCACCGTCTCCCCCTCGACCCCTCGCTGTGCTTGCGAGCTCCGCCTCGACCCTCTCTTCCTCCCCACCGATCCACGGCCCTCCGGAAACCCTGCATCGCCGCCCACGTCGCCGTTCCCCTCCTCGGCCACCGGAGATCGTCGCCGTCGATTCGCTGCACTCCGGCCGCCCCCGAGCCCACTAACCCTCCCTACAGCTCCGCGGTGAGCCTCCGTGCAGAACCCCTCTCTCTCCCCTCGCGTTTGCAAGCTCTAGGCCATAGCTCCGCCGCGGCCGAACTCCGGCCGCCGCTGACCTCGTCACCGCCGTCACTACAGCCGCTTGAGCTCGTCTCGGAGCGTGTCACCGCACTCAGGAAGCCACCAGGAGCCTAACGCATATCCTAACTCGCCCTCCCGTGCACCACAGCGCCAACCCCGCACTCACCGAACTCCGGCGCCGCCGCGAGCTCCGTTCCGACGAGCCCCGGCGTCCCCGCAGCCTCCCACCTACCCCATCAGATGCGGGAGAGCCCGGGCTATGCCCCGGTGCCCTCAGCGCGCGAATCCGATGCCCCTAGCGCAAGTCCGGCGTGCCCCGCCGTGCTCTGTGGTCACCGCCGGCCAAACTCCGGCGGGCCGATGTGGCCACTTAGTTAGGGGCTAATCACCCTATGTGCCACTACCATGTGGGCCCCGAGCCTAATTAGGTTAGTTTAATTTTTCTGTTTAGATTAGTGCTAATCTGTGGACCCCATGTGTCAGATTTTGACTTAGTCAAGTCAACGTTGACCGGTCCCACCTGTCAGTGAGTGAAACAGCCCTGTGTCACTGACGTGTGGCCCCCACACGTCCGGTTTGACCAGCAGCAGCGTCTGTTGACCTGCTGACGTCACGGTGACGCACTGCTGTCGTAGTAAATGTTTCTGGAATTTAAATAATTCTTAAATGATTTATTAATTCCAGAAAATGCCTAAAACTTCTAAAAATCATAGAAAATTAACCGTAACTCCAAATTAAATAAATTATATATGAAAAATTATCAGAAAAATTCAAGGAATCCATCTGTACCATTTTCATGCATGTTAGAACAACTTATAGCTGCTGTTTAGCACAAATCAATTACATGGCATTTGAATAATCACATATGGAGTTTGAATTTGAATCTTGGATTCAAACCAACTTCATTTAATCTAGTTTTAGTTGCATTAGCCCAAAACACATTCATTTTGCCATGTCATGATCATGCATCATATTGTGCATTGCACTGATCATGTTTTTCTGTATTTGCCGGTAATTGTCCCCTCTCGATAGACGTGTACCGATGATGTGATCGTTGACACTGATGAAGACTCAATGTTATCTTCAGAAGTGCCAGGCAAGCAAAACCCCCTTGTTCATTCCGATAAAATCCCACTCTCTCGCTCCTGCTCTCTTTTACTGCATTAGGACAACATCGATTCATTACTTGCTGCGGTAGCTGAACCCCTTTATCCTTTGCATGACCTGTCATTCCACAGTAAATAGATGAAACCCACTAGCATGAGTAGGAGTTGTTTGAGCCCTGGTGTGCCTACTCATTCATGTTTGTTTGTCATGCCTGCTACTGCTTAGAGTTGAGTCAGGTCTGATTCATCGGGGATGAATCAGAGGTGTGTGAACATGTCCTACTGTGTGTGAGCTAAGTGTGTGAGCACGATTTGGTAAACGTAGCGGTGAGAGGCCATGTAGGAGTACATGGTGGGTTGTCTCATTGCAGCCGTCCTCAGGAACTGAGTTCTGTGTTTGTGATCCATGATTCAGCTACTACCACGCATTGGGCCCGAAACCAATGGACCCTCTCGGCTTCTTGATCACCCTTGTCCTCTGTCCAGGAGTTGCAAGTAGTTTCTGGTGTTTGTAGTATGCTGGAGGCCGTGCGCAACGCTGACCATAGGGGTGGGCTGTGATGCGGTAGGCACGTGGCACGGTGTACCGGGCGCCCGTTTGGTGTCTCGGGAACACTGTTCACATCGTTTGGGGCTGTGAGCGAAACTCCGGCCGGATCTCCTCATGGATGGAACCCGAATAGGCGATAAACCTGGACTAGAGACTTGAGTGTTTAGGTAGGCCGTGGCCGACACCCACGTTGGGCTTCCGCTTGAAGGTTGCCGAGTACATGTCGTGTAAACGGCGGTAAGTGGTGAGAGCGTGTGTGAAGAAGTACACCCCTGCAGGGTTAACCTAATCTATTCGAATAGCTGTGTCCACGGAAAAGGACCTCTGGGTTGCTTATATCAGTTCATAGACAAGTGAAAGTGGATACTCTAAAATACGCAAGATAAGCGTGAGTGCTATGGATGGCGTTCTCGTAGGGAGACGGGAGCGGATCCATAGTGGTGTATTGATATGGTGAATATGTGGACTCGTGTGCGCCACCTCAAAAGAGTTACTCGCAGTCGTAGTTCAGGATAGCCACCGAGTCAAAGCTGGCTTGCTGCAGTTAAACCCCACCATCCCCTTTGTTGATAATGATGCATATGTAGATAGTTCTGATGTAAGTCTTGCTGGGTACATTTGTACTCACGTTTGCCTATTTATGTTTTTGCAGAGAGACTTCGGTCTCGCTAGTAGTTTCGCGTGGACTTCGACGTTTAGCTTGTTACCTCAGCTACGATCTTGTGCCCTCGGCAGTATCTGGCAGATAGTCAGGCTTCTCAGCCTTTTTTCATTTATAGTGGTCTGTACTCAGACATGATAGTTTCCGCTTGTGCTTTGACTTGTATGCTCTGATTGTTGGGTCATGAGACCCATGTTTGTAATATCTCGCTCCTCGGAGCCTAATGAATAAATACTTGATTTGTAGAGTCATGTTGTGATGCCATGTTGTATTTGCACATATCGAGCATATTGTGTGTATGTTATTGAAATGCTTGGTATGTGTGGGATCTGACCATCTAGTTGTTTATCTTTAGTAGCCTCTCTTACCGGGAAATGTCTCCTAGTGTTTCCACTGAGCCATGGTAGCTTGCTACTGCTCCGGAACACTTAGGCTGGCCGGCATGTGTCCTTCTTCGTTCCTGTGTCTGTCCCTTCGGGGAAATGTCACGCGATGAATACCGGAGTCCTGTTAGCCCGCTACAGCCCGGTTCACCGGAGTCCTGCTAGCCCAGTGCTACAGCCTGGATTCACTCGCTGATGACCGACACGTTCGATGCTGGGTCATGGATGCCTGTCCCTGTAAGTCTGTGCCACTTTGGGTTTACGACTAGTCATGTCAGCCTGGGCTCCTTATCATATGGATGCTAGCGACACTATCATATACGTGAGCCAAAAGGCGCAAACGGTCCCGGGCAAAGGTAAGGCGACACCCGTGGGGATACCGTGCGTGAGGCCGCAAAGTGATATGAGGTGCTACAGGCTAGATCGATGTGACGTCGAGTCGGGGTCCTGACAGCGTTGGTATCAGAGCTTGACTGCCTGTAGGATTACCAAGCCAAACTGGTCGAAGTTGAGTCTAGAAATTCTTTAGTTATATAAGGGAATTGATTGTGGGATGGAACGTAAGGCTCTTTTTACTCCTTATACCTTATGCCTTCTGATCTGAGTCATCTTATCTTTCCTACGGGGTTAAGAAACTAGGTCTTCTCATCTATCTATCAGGATCACGTGTTACTAATCCGTAGACTTATAAATTGTTGGATTAAGCTTGAGTTTAGTTCCTACTACTTCCGTATGTTAATTGTTGATCTCGAAACCTTGATATTGTGCTTCTGAGTGGTTATGCCACCATTTTTGTGAATGTCTCAAATCTTTTCTGAGCATTTACAACTGTTATGCTGTCCGAGTCATCCCAGGTTTCTAAGTAGTCTGATGCAATTGCAAATCCTTTCTTCCCGTCTCAATGTTCCCATGGGCCAGATTAACCACACTAATCAGTGAGTTGAGGTACTCCGTTACCTTGACATATATGTTGGAGCTGGTATTATGACCCTAGGTGTCTTAGGGGATCATCTAGTAATTTAGCCATGATTTGTGTCCCAGTGTGATGATTCTGGCTTTTATTCTCGAAAGCATCCCGTGATGCCACATAGTTAGTAGGTATTCTACTCCTGGGTTTGAACCCGAGATTCACTCTACTTACATCATGTTGATAGTGTTGCTAGTTCCTTTAGGATATTAGTAACCTTTGCGATAGTCCTCAAGGTCCGTGGTATATCCTTCTTCCAAATACCATGAACCACTTACGGCAAAAGTTTGTTTGATCAAAAGATCACAACAGGAGTGCTCTCGATGGGTTCTCCATTCATAATTGTGACTCTGCCAGTTCTACCTTTCCGCATGGATTGTCCGGAAGAAATATGTTGAACTCGTTCAACATGCTAATCTATGCATCCACAACTCAGAAAATCATATGTTCCTTTGAGTTGTCCCTCTTTAGTTGTTTTCTGGCCCTCGTCTATCAATTGATAGCCAGGAGTAATTGTGCATTCGTGTTATCAATGCTTATTAATCTTGTGGTCCGTCAAGCCATTCTGTCCTGAATGACTAGGAGAAACAAACTCCAGTACCTCTTCCATATCCAGGATTGGGTCAAAGAAGTGGTGCTCCGCAGATCAAATTGCTAATCCAGCTTTTGTTCTGTTCTACCTTGGAGTATTACCATCTTTATATCGGGATTGTTATAGGAATTGCACACCATCCTATGAACTCTTGGTACAGTGATACTTCTTGCCATCATTAGTCATTCCTCGGTCTTCGTGTTGATGCAACCGGAATACCGACAAATGAATTGTGATGTGTGAAATCAATACGCCTAGCAACCTCGTTGCTGGGTAGTTAAAGGACAATAATTTCATTCTTAGTGTGTTGGTTACTGAATCATCATTCTAAGATTGATCGTGCTACCTAGTCCATTCTCCTGGTTCACCCTTCGATTGATGAGTTAGGATCTTGTCAAGTCCTCACTCATTTGATCATATCGTCTTGCCCTCAAAAGCGAGATCGTTCTCGAGCTTAGTAACATACCGGTGGTTCGTGATTTTCTGAATGTCTTCTCGGAAGTATCACCAGGTCGTCACCTGACTGTTATGTTGAGCCCGTGATCAAGTTGGTTTCTTATGAACCACCTTCTTTCCAAGAATCGGTGTTAGATATCCCTGAGCTAGTTGGTTAAGCTGGACAACAACTTGGAGAGTTGAAAGATAAAAGCTTGTCTGACTTAGTTCGTTCCAAAGGGATATTCTTGTGTAGTGTGTGTTGAAGAAAGATGATATCTTCATCGATTGGTCCCTGTGATCAGTTGTTGGACCTATTGTCTTATCAATCCTTTGATTTGAGTGTGGGCCATCGTCAAATCAAATCAGTACCAACGATGCTCGTAATGTTGTCTTATTCGTGGTTGATCCCTCGAGCATACACCATTACATCTTTGGTCTGACCAATGCTATCACCGTGTTCACTTAACTATGGAATTCCTTTTAAAAGGAAACCCGGATGAATTCTTGTTGAGCCCATTGACAACATCCTTATCTCCTCCATGATTTTGTTGAGCATTAAGCTAGTGTTGGAAATTTTTGAAAGCATTTGTTCATGCTAGCTCATGAAGCATATGTTTGGATGAAGGTAGTGACTTCCTTTAATTCATGTGCATCTGATGCAAGTTGCCGCCGTGGATTCGAGAAAGTCAATGTTGCTTCTTTGGAATCATTCCAAATCAGTCATGCACACGTGCGAAGAATGCTGTGGTTTGAAGACTTGCAACCTTCAATCTATATGTATCCCTAGCACACCAAGCCACTGGTTGATTTGTTCAAGGAGAAGGAGCTCCTTCATAAGAGCTAATCCGGACTTATGAAAGAACTTCGATACCCTCGTTGATGGTTCCCCACCTGAACTCGGTAGTGTTTTATGATAAGACTACCACGTGGTCATGCTTGTCTGGGATAGCGTGTTCACATGTTTGTAGCAGAACCAGCTCATGTTTTGGAGCTTGCTATCGTAGTTCATCTCCCGAGAATCCCGCAACGTCATCTCGTCGATTTGTGTTGCAAACTTTCATTTTCTTCCTAGACTCGATGAGTCTGGAATATCCTGACACCAACCAGATCTGAATCTCAGGCAGATATGATGGTTGGGACATTCTCCAAGAACTATAATATTGGTCCCTCGATAACCGGTAAAGTGGATGTCGTGGCCAACACACCCAGCCGAAAGACCTGTTATTATAATATCTTGATTGAGGAAGTTGGCCACCTCCCCATAGGGATTTCGTAGGATTTACTCCCTAGTTGCCCCTATGGATTTTGAGATCCCGAAGTCCGACCTTTTACTTGATGTCCTAGATACCAGACCATTTCTATGAATGGGTTACACTAGCACATCAAGGAGAACATTAGAAGCGGAGTGCTAAATGTTTCTCGGTCGATCATCCAGATTTTGTTTCCTTGGCCTCGCTAAGATGAAATCTGAGAAGGTGTTATCTTTCTTTGCATCTACATCCTCCATCATCATTCATCATGGTAGCAAGTTGTGTTGCCGGACCCTTGACACGGATGTTGGTAAAACCTTGATGAATATGGAAATGCTCAAGTTCTTGAGAGCACGCACAAGCGTTACGTGTTATCATTGGCTCTAACTGGGATTACTCTCAGTTTCCTCGGCAATGCTATGACCTCTTCAAACAGTGAATTCACTCCCTATTGTTGGGTTCTTCCCCAGTTACCAGAATCATTCCTAGCATTTGCATTTTGTTCCTAGCTTGCACCGCCAATGTGCCATTCTACCATGGGTCTCTTCCATTTCCGGTGATAAGCAAATTCATCCATTACGTTGTCTTCAACAAGGTAATCCACATCATCCAAGTCCGAGTATGCCATTCTACCGACCCCCTCCAAACGATCGCTCGAGAATTGCCTTAGGCTGGTTTAAAGAGTTTCAATGATCTCTGAATCAAAAGTAATTCTTTTTGCCACTTAAGGGGATATCTCTACGAGTCACCTTCCGTAAGGTGTATCGTTATGGTATCATGGCAACTCAACTCCTCGCTACGTTGACAATCGTTTACCACCTTCTTGGGTATGAAATTGTTGTCTACCTAGTGAACCTTCGTCATCCGTTTCTTCCACCCCTATTGATGTGTATCTCGTGTCTCAACCCGAAAGATGGTTCTATGTCTCATTCCGTAAGTTAATCTTGAGTTGTTCGATCTTCGAGGAGATCGACCCTTCTAGAGTCTCCTTCTTCCCCCCCCTGTCATGTTGACAGGATTTCTCAGAGCAAGACGACAAGACAAAGATGGTGTTCAAATCAACGTTCATTTGAAGTGCACCCTGGATCGTGAACATTATACTAGTTGCGTTTCCCCTTCACCTTACCCTACGCTTGAATCTCGAGACGAGATTCTTGTTTAGTGGGGGTGAGTTGTCACATCCCTGGTCCTGTTATGCATTAGGCTAGACCTCATGTGAGCTTCATGTTTTAATTCAAATGAAATTTGAATTGAGGAATTTTCAAAGCCTCAGAATCCTTTAAAAAAAATGATCAAGATAAAAATTGCTTCAAATAAGTCCAAGAAAATGTTCTTGTTATCCTCTGGAAATATTGGCAAGAGGTAAAATCCAAACCAATATTTTTGGTATCTCAGAAACATTTATTTTGGGTATTTGAATTAAATCAATAGCTATTTGAATTGGACTTATATCTACTGTTAAATAAATATAGGTCCAATAATTCTGAAATATTTTTGTGGAGCATTGTTTTAATTCTTTTTAGCTCCTAAAAATATTGTCAGAAGCAAAATAAATTGAATTGGTTTCAAAACCAAATTCAAAACAAACCTGCAAAATAGAAAACAGAATTAAAACAAAACAGAGAGAAAAAAATAAAAAGAACAGAAGCCTACCTGGGCCACTTACCTGTAGCCGGCCCAGCTGGCCAGCTCCTCCCGCTGGCCCAGCCCACCGCCGCCTCCCTTCCCTGTCGCCTTCCTCCTCGCGCCAGTAGGCAGAGGAGGGACACGGCGCGCGCGCCCGAGCTCGCCACGCCACCACCCTGCTCGTCTGCATCGCCTGGCCACCGCGACGCCGCGCATCATCTCCTCGACGCCGCCCCGACCCCCCTGGACCCCCTCGCTCTCTCCCTCTCCCTTGTATCTCTCCTCTGCTTCCTCTCTCTCTCACTCGCCGAGCGCAGCCGCAGCCGTGCCACCGTAACGCCGCGGCCACCGTCTCCCCCTCGACCCCTCGCTGTGCTTGCGAGCTCCGCCTCGACCCTCTCTTCCTCCCCACCGATCCACGGCCCTCCGGAAACCCTGCATCGCCGCCCACGTCGCCGTTCCCCTCCTCGGCCACCGGAGATCGTCGCCGTCGATTCGCTGCACTCCGGCCGCCCCCGAGCCCACTAACCCTCCCTATAGCTCCGCGGCGAGCCTCCGTGCAGAACCCCTCTCTCTCTCCCCTCGCGTTTGCAAGCTCTAGGCCATAGCTCCGCCGCGGCCGAACTCCGGCCGCCGCTGACCTCGTCACCGCCGTCACTACAGCCGCTTGAGCTCGTCTCGGAGCGTGTCACCGCACTCAGGAAGCCACCAGGAGCCTAACGCATATCCTAACTCGCCCTCCCGTGCACCACAGCGCCAACCCCGCACTCACCAAACTCCGGCGCCGCCGCGAGCTCCGTTCCGACGAGCCCCGGCGTCCCCGCAGCCTCCCACCTACCCCATCAGATGTGGGAGAGCCCGGGCTACGCCCCGGTGCCCTCAGTGCGCGAATCCGATGCCCCTAGCGCAAGTCCGGCGTGCCCCGCCGTGCTCTGTGGTCACCGCCGGCCAAACTCCGGCGGGCCGATGTGGCCACTTAGTTAGGGGCTAATCACCCTATGAGCCACTGCCATGTGGGCCCCGAGCCTAATTAGGTTAGTTTAATTTTTCTGTTTAGATTAGTGCTAATCTGTGGACCCCATGTGTCAGATTTTGACTTAGTCAAGTCAACGTTGACCGGTCCCACCTGTCAGTGAGTGAAACAGCCCTGTGTCACTGACGTGTGGCCCCCACACGTCCGGTTTGACCAGCAGCAGCGTCTGTTGACCTGCTGACATCACGGTGACGCACTGCTGACGTAGTAAATGTTTCTGGAATTTAAATAATTCTTAAATGATTTATTAATTCCAGAAAATGCCTAAAACTTCTAAAAATCATAGAAAATTAACCGTAACTCCAAATTAAATAAATTATATATGAAAAATTATCAAAAAAATTCAAGGAATCCATCTGTACCATTTTCATGCATGTTAGAACAACTTATAGCTGCTGTTTAGCACAAATCAAGTACATGGCATTTGAATAATCACATATGGAGTTTGAATTTGAATCTTGGATTCAAACCAACTTCATTTAATCTGGTTTTAGTTGCATTAGCCCAAAACACATTCATTTTGCCATGTCATGATCATGCATCATATTGTGCATTGCACTGATCGTGTTTTTCTGTATTTGCCGGTAATTGTCCCCTCTCGATAGACGTGTACCGATGATGTGATTGTTGACACTGATGAAGACTCAATGTTATCTTCAGAAGTGCCAGGCAAGCAAAACCCCCTTGTTCATTCCGATAAAATCCCACTCTCTCGCTCCTGCTCTCTTTTACTGCATTAGGACAACATCGATTCATCTGTTACTTGCTGCGGTAGCTGAACCCCTTTATCCTTTACATGACCTGTCATTCCACAGTAAATAGATGAAACCCACTAGCATGAGTAGGAGTTGTTTGAGCCCTGTTGTGCCTACTCATTCATGTTTGTTTGTCATGCCTGCTACTGCTTAGAGTTGAGTCAGGTCTGATTCATCGGGGATGAATCAGAGGTGTGTGAACATGTCCTACTGTGTGTGAGCTAAGTGTGTGAGCACGATTTGGTAAAGGTAGCGGTGAGAGGCCATGTAGGAGTACATGGTGGGTTGTCTCATTGCAGCCGTCCTCAGGAACTGAGTTCTGTGTTTGTGATCCATGATTCAGCTACTACCACGCATTGGGCCCGAAACCAATGGACCCTCTCAGCTTCTTGATCACCCTTGTCCTCTGTCCAGGAGTTGCAAGTAGTTTCTGGTGTTTGTAGTATGCTGGAGGCCGTGCGCAGCGCTGACCGTAGGGGTGGGCTGTGATGCGGTAGGCACGTGGCACGGTGTACCGGGTGCCCGTTTGGTGTCTCGGGAACCCTGTTCACATCGTTTGGGGCTGTGAGCGAAACTCCGGCCGGATCTCCTCATGGATGGAACCCGAATAGGCGATAAACCTGGACTAGAGACTTGAGTGTTTAGGTAGGCCATGGCCGACACCCACGTTGGGCTTCCGCTTGAAGGTTGCCGAGTACATGTCGTGTAAACGGCGGTAAGTGGTGAGAGCGTGTGTGAAGAAGTACACCCCTGCAGGGTTAACCTAATCTATTCGAATAGCCGTGTCCATGGAAAAGGACCTCTGGGTTGCTTATATCAGTTCATAAACAAGTGAAAGTGGATACTCTAAAATACGCAAGATAAGCGTGAGTGCTATGGATGGCGTTCTCGTAGGGAGACGGGAGCGGATCCATAGTGGTGTATTGATATGGTGAATATGTGGACTCGTGTGCGCCACCTCAAAAGAGTTACTCGCAGTCGTAGTTCAGGATAGCCACCGAGTCAAAGCTGGCTTGCTGCAGTTAAACCCCACCATCCCCTTTGTTGATAATGATGCATATGTAGATAGTTCTGATGTAAGTCTTGCTGGGTACATTTGTACTCACGTTTGCCTATTTATGTTTTTGCAGAGAGACTTCGGTCTCGCTAGTAGTTTCGCGTGGACTTCGACGTTTAGCTTGTTACCTCAGCTACAATCTTGTGCCCTCGGCAGTATCTGGCAGATAGTCAGGCTTCTCAGCCTTTTTCATTTATAGTGGTCTGTACTCAGACATGATAGTTTCCGCTTGTGCTTTGACTTGTATACTCTGAATGTTGGGTCATGAGACCTATGTTTGTAATATCTCGCTCCTCGGAGCCTAATGAATAAATACTTGATTTGTAGAGTCATGTTGTGATGCCATGTTGTATTTGCACATATCGAGCATATTGTGTGTATGTTATTGAAATGCTTGGTATGTGTGGGATCTGACCATCTAGTTGTTTATCTTTAGTAGCCTCTCTTACCGGGAAATGTCTCCTAGTGTTTCCACTGAGCCATGGTAGCTTGCTACTGCTCCGGAACACTTAGGCTGGCCGGCATGTGTCCTTCTTCGTTCCTGTGTCTGTCCCTTCGGGGAAATGTCACGCGATGAATACCGGAGTCCTGTTAGCCCGCTACAGCCCGGTTCACCGGAGTCCTGCTAGCCCAGTGCTACAGCCTGGATTCACTCGCTCATGACCGACACGTCCGATGCTGGGTCATGGATGCATGTCCCTGTAAGTCTGTGCCACTTTGGGTTTACGACTAGTCATGTCAGCCCGGGCTCCTTATCATATGGATGCTAGCGACACTATCATATACGTGAGCCAAAAGGCGCAAACGGTCCCGGGCAAAGGTAAGGCGACACCCGTGGGGATACCGTGCGTGAGGCCGCAAAGTGATATGAGGTGCTACAGGCTAGATCGATGTGACATCGAGTCGGGGTCCTGACATCCCCCTTGACGTACGAACGGTTCTCATGAGGGAGAACGAGCACCATACCTTGCTCACGAGCCATCTCCGAGGATGGGGGCGCGAGAAAGCCAGGTGTCTGGGCACCTGGTAGGACGGCGTCTGCCAGGCGAGACCTGAGCATAGCCCCCGTGCCTAGCCCCCCTCACGATACCCTTCCAAGGAGAAGCTATGAGCGTCGTGATCTGAAAAGCTCCCTGAGGTTGGTGCGACCGCTGGGGGCCGCCCTCAGTTGTTTATAACTAGAGCGGAGCATAGAGCTACCACACTTGCGCGGAGTGTGGGCTTAACCGCTCCTCGATCGTATCAGCCAGCGCGGAGCTTGGTGCTTCCACTGGTTCGTGGTTACAACCGCTCCTCGGTCTTGCCAGCGCGGAGCTAAGCACTTCCACTGGATCGTGGGAGGGGAGCCTCCCACCGGGAGAGACTCCCGGGCATGTACAGCCCGTCCGGACACATGGCTTGCACGGCGGGACAACCAGGGTGTATATGGGCCGTCCTCAGGACGAGCTGAATGACTCTGAGGAAGTTCTCGCAAGCTTATGCATCACTCACGAGACCCTACCCTGAGGCGGGTTGCGCCTGAGGCGGGTTGCGCCTAAGTCTTCTTCTGCAAAATGTGAAAAGAGATGGGTTGCCTAGACCTGTGCCGAATGCATCTGCAGAGGGCATTGCATGAGAAGGCCGCGGCACGAACGACCCCAGGAGGTGACGTTAGCGGGACCGGCCCGTAAGACAGAGCTCAGCAGCTGGATTTATCAACGCTGCAGGGACGGACCCGAGCATAGACGTCATGCCCAGTCTTCTCATGCTATAGTCCAAAAGATAAACAACCGGCGCATGGTTCCCGCGGGAGCGAGGCACCTGCCACGGGCCCCTACTTACCCGCCAACGATTAGCCCATGCGAGAACAAGGCACCAAGGACCACGGGAGGTGACGTCACGGGAATGGCTCGCGAGACAGAGCTCAGCCCTTGGGTTTAGCGACGCTGCAGGGAGGGACCTGAGCATAGACGCCGTGCCAGTCCTTAATCATGGGGTGGTCGCGGGTGGGCTCACAAAAGGGCACATGACCTTAGTGGCGGTGAGGGTGCCAACCATATAGATAATGCGAAAGGAAGCAACCAGTTCTGATTCATGCACAAAAAGAGACAGCTGTGGGGGTAAGCCCCCAGCAGCTCGAGGATGATGCAGCCCGAGGGGCGCCCTCGACGGAATACCTGAGACATCACCTGGTGCTTGCCGCTGAAGAGGAGTTGGCGTAGCTGGAGACGCGAGCCATGCAGGTTGCTCCTGAGGAGAGCAGAGCTCCCAAGGCCCAGGGGCTTCGGAGGCCCTCAGTGGTCGCGGGGGTCCTGGTCCTTCTCTGTCAGGACCGCCTGCCGCTCAGCCTCCTGAGCCCCCACGGCCTGTTGTACGAAGTGCTGGTATGTGGCGGCCGCGTTGCGGAGGCCAGAGGGGAAGGCTCTCCTCTAGCTGACCACCATCGGTTGGAAGAGGACCTGGGCGGCAGCCCTGTTGAGGCTCGGGATGTCGATGCAGACGCGAAACTGGTTGCTTGGGTCTTGAGTAGGTGGGTAAGGTTCCTTGGTAGCTTGGTCGATGGGGTCCTAAGCCCCTAGCATTATGAGACTCACGCTGGGCTCATGACAATGCACGATGGGGCGTGCCCATGAATGGTTCCCGGGCACCTCCCTCACGACCAGGTCCGGGGTCCCCCTGAGGGGAGCCCCCGAGCCGGTCCTGAGAGGGGCGCCGGGCGCGCCTCCCTATGCAAGGGCGGAAGGCGCCTGATCAGCAGACGCGGAGCTTGAGGTGGTGCCGTCGGGAGCCCCCGAGGCCTGAGAGTCGGACAGTTGCTTCTTCTTCTTGGGGGCAGTCATCAGGGCGAAGACGGCTCCGTCTCCGTCGGAGCTCTCGATCGCCGCAGTCTGATAGGCACGCTCCAGACAACGTACTGCTTCCTTCTCGTCGCAGGCGATCGTGATGACTCCACCGCTTTCAGGCATCTTGAGGACGTTGTAGCCATGATGGGTCGCCGCCATAAACTTGGAGAGGGCCGGATACCCTAGGATGGCATTGTACGGGAGGTTGATGTTGGCGACGTCGAAGTCGATGAGCTCAGTGTGGTAGTTGTCGCGGTCGGCGAAGGTGACGGGGAGGCGGACCTGCCCCATCGGGAGGGTGGTGCCATCTGTGACTCCATAAAATGGCTTGGTCGGGTGCAGCTGATCGTAGGGTACTTGAAGAGTCTCAAAGATCTGAATGGAGAGGACGTTGAGCCCTGCCCCACCGTCAATGAGGGTCTTGGTCACGCGGATGTTACTGATGGTCGGGGTGCAGAGCATTGGGAGAGTGCCTGGCACGGCGGTGCACCTGAGCTGATCCTTGGGGTCGAAGGTGATGATCTGGTTGGCCCACCTGAGGTTGCGCATGGCATCAGGCCTGGGGAGCGCCGCGTTCACCTCATGAGCGAACTGCTTGAAGATGCGCTGAGAAGCCGGAGCGTGGGCTCCTCCCAGGATGCACGCGACCCCGCGTGGCTCCTGGAAGCCCCCCGCTTCGTCTCCCTGGCGGTCGTCATTGTTCCTTCTTGGTGGTGGTGGCAGCGGAGGCAGGCCCGCGTTGCCCTGAGGGCGACCCTCGCGAGGTTGGTCGTGCCAGGGGGTGTCATGAGGCTGCTCCTGCCAGCGGTCTTCACGAGGCTGATCACGCCATCCTTGGCGCGAGTTCCTGCCGTCCCAGCGTCCTCCGCCATGGCCTCCTCCACGGCCGTAGCCACGATTATCACGCTCAGGGCACTGCCCGACGCGCCCGCCGTGCATTGCCCTGAGCTCTTGGCAGTCATTGGTGTTATGGCTATGGACATCATGGAAGACGCAGTACGGACGGTTGTCTCTTGGAGGGTCGTTGTAGCCACAACCACGCTTCACTTCTGGCTCCGCGGCCAGCATGGCTGGTCCCTTGCGCTTTGCTTCCTTGGCCTTGGTCTTCTTGTCATCGGCCTCCGCCTCAGGCAGTTCCAGAGGGAGAGGCGGCCTTCCTCTGCCCTGGCGCACCTCGCCACGAGATGGAACATCTCGAGGGCCGTGCACAGGTCCTCGTGGATGGCGAGCTCCTCCTTCATCCTGACGTCGCGGACACCGTCGGAGAATGCCGAGATAATGGCCTCGTCGGAGACCCTGGGATCTTGAGGCGCACGGTGTTGAAGCATTGGATGTACTTCTGCAGGGTCTCCCCAGGCTGCTACTTCACGCGGCGCAGGTCTGCGGCCGCTGGAGCTCGGTCGCGGGTACCTTGGAAGTTGGCAATGAAGCGCTCACGAAGCTCCACCAAAGAAGAGATGGATCTTGTAGGAAGGTTCAGGAGCCAGGAGCGCGCACCGTCCTTGAGGGCCATGGGGAACCAGTTTGCCATGACCTACTCGGTGCCGTTTGCTGCCTCGATGCGGAGCTCATAGAGCTGGAGGAACTCCGCCTGGTCGGTGGTGCCGTCGTAACGCGGAGGCAGGTCTGGCTTGAACTTGCCGGGCTAGACGAGGCGCCATAGCTCAGGAGCTAGGGAACGGCATCCATCCACGCTCATGATTGCTGGCGCCCCTCGCGCCTGCGGTGCTGGATCTTTGGGTGCTGGTGCCACCACCTCCCGTGGGGCACGGTTCCGGTGCTGCTGAGCGGGGAGCACGCGCGTTTCTGCCTGGGGGCGCGGGACCACCTGGCAGCTCTCCTCGTCGCGCGCGGGGGCCCTGCGGGGCTGTTCGCGCCGTGGAGCCTCGCGCCTAAGCCCTTGGCCGGCGCCGCACGGTGGAGGTGGGGGCAGAGAGCCGTGATCCTCGTTCCCCGCCATGGGCGATGGAGGGCGAGAGGAGTGGATCGGCGCGGGCGCCTCCCCAGCGGCGTTGATGAGCTCGGTGATGCGGTGGGGCTACTCATCGTAGAGGTCGTCCGCCGGACGGTAGAGTAGGAGCTCCCGCGCCATCAGTAGCGCAGGCTGCTGGTAGACCGGCCCGTGGCGGCAGCGAGGACGACGCCGCTACCGGCGAAGGTGACAGGGTCGCCGTGCGGCCTTCGCGCCGCACTGACAGCAGCAACGACGAGTCCTGCTGCTCGTGAACGGCTGGGCAGAGTGGTGCGCCGTTGCCCGCAGGCGCCGTTTGAGCGACGTTGGTTGCACGGCAGGTGGCACGTGCTCGGCGAGTGTCCACCATGGCGGTGAAGAGAGGTCGTCGGAGAAGCGAGATTTCGACACGCCCTCTACCTGGCGTGCTAAATGTCAGATTTCGGGCTCCGCAAAACCCTTAAGATTCGAACACAGGGGCGTGACGAAGATCGCTCCCACTATACGTCTACCTAGCGCCTCGCTCTTCTCCTGGTGGTGGGAACTGAATGCAAGCAAGCAAACAAGTAGAGCACACAAGAGTTTCCCCAGGTTCAGGCCACCTTGCGGTCTAAAACCCTACATCCTTCTTTAGTGGATTGGCCTCTCGAGGGCTCGAGTATGAACAAATACAGTGGTTTCCTAAGCTCAGGAGGCGAGCTCGAGAGGGGTGAGGAAGCGGATGTTCTTGCTCCTTTGCTATGATAAGTCCCAATGGGTTGGTCCCTCTCTATGCCAGGAACCCTAGCTACTTATATAGATGGCCAGGGTCCTCTTCCCCTGAAATGTTTAGGCGGGAAGAGAATCCCACAACGGCCACTTGAGCGGGAACACAAGGACGCTCCAATCCTGACAAAAGGTGGTCTTCGCCTGCAAAGAGGGCAGGCGGTGACGCGGTGGTGGGATCGGTGATGACATCCTTCCTGCCGTCCTCGCGGTCTTCGGTCTTGTTGCACCAAAGGGGAAACCTTTGTCTTGCCCCTCGGGGAACCTGCACCTGCGCAGTCTCCTTTGCACCGATATGGAAACTGCGCCCGCTGGCGCGCGGTGGCGCCCGCTGGCACGGTTCGTCATGGCTTGTGTCACTGCCTCCTCCTGAGGCAGCCCTTGCCTTGAGATCTCCGCCCTCCCGAAGCAGCCTAGTTGAGGCCACTCTTGGGAGAGGTCTTGGTTGCCCCTCTGGAGCAGCCTAGGTGAGGCTGCTCCCTGAGGAGGTCTTGGTCGTTCTCCTCGCCAGGGCTGGCCCCCTTGCGAGGGTCTTGAGTAGCTGGTTGATCAGCTGGGCCTTACCGGGCCGTCCCAAGAACGCGACGTGGGCCGCAGACAGGCAAGTTTGGGTACCCTGGTTCCCAGTATGCCGACACGGCCCACAATGCGGCTCAACTGCCTCAGGACCCATATATCTTTACCATTTTCTTCCTTTCAGGACCCTATTCTCTGAAGGCCCTCTCCGATAGCCTGATTATCGGACCCATCACGGGAAGTAAACACCAAGGAAGCAAGAAGCTTTGACATACAAGGGAATACCGAGGTGGCTCTGATAACGATCGCTATATGTATTTTACATACCCACACACAGCTTGCCCTTGGATAGGACAAGTCAAATAATCCTATTTTTGCTTATTGCACTACTTGTATACATACACTTTGACGTACCATTTAAATAACAATGTACAACGTTAGCTTATTATTGCATTTCTTCATCTTTTTTCCATGTCTGCTTATTTACGACAAATTGCACCCAGACATTCGGGTACGTCCAGTGCGCCAGGGGCTTCAGTGTACCCCATAACACGGCAAGAAAAGTCCGAACACTTTCGACAGTGCGGCACCCCGAACTTATAGCATTATATGCATCAGCTCCGAATCATGTCTTGGGTCAATAGTTGGGTTTGCCCGGCTCCCATATTTTGGTACCTTACGTTCTGCTATATCGGCTAAGGTAGCACTTGGAGAACCACTACGATTGTGTCCAGGTTCTTCCGGATGAGCACCTCAGTAGAGAAAGCCGAAAACTAACTGTCATGATGCGGTGAGAGTTGGTCGCTGTTCAAGAGGTCTCAAATCCTTAAAGATTTTTTCTGCTTCGGGCGAGGAATCGGCCTTGTCCGATTTAGGCGTATATAGCGCCCCAAGTTCGGCCTTCCACATACTACGGGCTTCGCCAAAATTTAAAATTGTATACTTCTATGGCTAACTGAGAGTGATAAAGCTGTATAGTCCAATTGCCTTGTTCTCTGCGCTAAACACCTCCTTAAAGGACCAATTTTTTTGGATAAAGAGTGTTTAAGATTTATCCCGAGCACCTCAGTACTAGTTACATGGGGGCAGAAGCCGACGACTGGCCAACTCTCAGATTTTACAGACGGCCGCACAGAAGGTAATATGTTAAATCGACAAGCGTTATATAGCGCACATGAACTCGTTTTCATATTACAGGATCACATGAGTACATTCATTCAAATGTTACATCCTTAGCACATTCCTCCGCCACAAGGCGGGCACCCTTCAGGACACTGTCATAATACTTTTCGGGGTGGTGATGCTCCTTGCCCTTCGGTGGCCCCTCCTTCACCAGCTTTTCGGCGTCCATCTTCGCCCAGTGCACTTTCGCACGGGCAAAGGCCCTACGCGCACCTTCAATCCAGACGGACCACTTTATGACTTCAAACCATGGGCAGGCATTCACAAGCCTCTTTACTAGGCCGAAGTAGCTGCCAGACAGGGGCTCGCCAGGCCACATCCGGACTATGAGACCCTTCATGGCCAGTTCGGCCGCCTTGTGAAGCTCAACCAGTTGCTTTAGCTGGTCGCTCAAGGGCATCGGATGTTCGGCCCCACTATATTGAGACCAGAAAAACTTTTCCGTCGAGCTCCCTTCCTCGTCCCGGTAGGACTCCGCGGCATTCGATACGCTGCTTGGTAGATCTGTGAACGCTCCTGGAGACCTCCGAATTCGGGTAAGTAAAAGGAAAGTCTCCTTCACATGCTTGCTTTGCATAATGAATGCCTTACCCGCCGCTATCTTCTTGACCGCCTAAATCTCCTGGAGGGCCTTTTGGGCTTCAGCCTTGGCATTTTGTGCATTCTCGAGGGCCTTCGCAAGCTCGGACCCCTGCGTCTTAGAGTCACGCTCCATGGACTTGTATTTCTTGACAAAATCCTGGATCTCTTGCTAAACCTCGCCGACTCGGGCCTCTTGCTTCTTGCGCTCCTTGGTTGCTCTGTCTTCGGCCTCGGACAGCGCCTTCTTCAGGGCCGCCACTTCGGTCGTGGCCCCTAGCAAAATTCATGATGATCCTATGATCTAATAACCACTTTTTTCTTTATCAATATACAGACAGGGTATCACTTACCTTTGTTCTCTTCGAGCTGCCTCTTGGTAAGACCGAGCTCTTCCTCGGACAGCTCAAGGTCCCACTTCAGTCCGGTGACCTCCGTGGTACGAGCGGCTGCGGCCAGCAGCGAAGCCTGCTTATTCGCATAGACATATTCTGATTAGACTCCTGTGATTGTTATTTGATCCTCTGTTCGGCCTTTCTTTGCAAACACCAAACAGAGCATCAGGGGATAATGTCTATGCTATGATATTTTCTCATAATTTGATTACTTACCTCAAAGCCTGTTAGGAGGCTAGCACAGGCTTCGGTCAATCCGCTTTTGGTAGACCGAACCTTCTCGACCACCGCACTCATGATGGTGCGGTGCTCTTCGTCAATGGAAGGGCCACGAATCGCTTCCAACAAGTTGTCCGATGCCTCTGGAGGGACGGCCATCGACACAGACGGCTCACCCCCCTAAGCGGGGGGTCGCCTGACAGAATCCGGAACCACTGGAGGTTCCGGTGCAGTATCCGGCTGGGGGCCGAACTTGCTGCAGCCCCCGTCATTAGAACCCATGGGATCCTTACCCCCGATGTCGCCTTGGGGTGCCTCCGGTATTATCTCCCCTCGGTCCGGTGCCCTTTGAGACAACACCTCGATGTCATCCGTGGGCCGGGGGGAGGTGGCTGTCGGGAGTGAATCACTGTTCATCACCAACTGGCCCAAAGACTCATCCGAAGAGGATACGTCGATATGGGCTTTGGATGGACTGCATGATCATGTTTGACATGATAAGAAGAAATAAAACGAAACATACCAGAACTACTATAGTATCCGGATACTTACGACTTCGCCAGAGGCTTGTCCTTGGGCAACCACTCCTCGTCGCTGTAAGCGGCTGTTGTGGAGTTGTTCGGAAGGAGGGTCCTTCCCTTCTTAGGCCCTTCGGCCTCCCCAGATGGGGCGGCCTTCCTTTTCTTGTCCCCCCCCCCCGGTTGGGGGGGGGGAGAACTTTCCTCTTCCGCCTCCTCGTTTTCATGGGAGGAGTGCACCTCAGTGTTTTCGGATGATGAGTCCGATACAACCGTGCGTCGGAGACCTTTCCTGGTCCCCGTGGCCTTCTTCTTGGCCTTCTTCTCTGGTGCCTCATAGGGCGTCGGCACCAGCATCTCTGTTAAGAGAGCCTTCACTGGATCTTCGGGCAGTGGGGCCGGACAATTGATCCGCTCCGCTGTCGCTACCCAGTCCTGTTAAAATGGCATGGAGGCTCAGATCCCTCACATGATTATACTGGGGAAAGGAACATCTTGTGAGATATAAAGAGCTTACCGGATTGGCAGCGCGCTTTGCGCTGAGTCCGCGATCCTCGGTAAGGGGAGGAGGAACCTTGGCGGCCTTGAAAATCACCTTCCGTACATCTTTGTGCATCGTGTCGAAAAGCTCTCGCAGCGTATGGTGCTCGGACGGGTCAAACTCCCACATATTGAATGCCCATCTTTGACACGGAAGGATCCGGCGGAAGAGCATGACCTAGACCATGTTGACAAGCTTGATTTTCTTGCTTATCATATTTTTAACATAGCTCTGGAGCCCGGTCAGCTCCACTGATGAACCCAAGATAGGCCCTTCTCTTTCCAGGAGGTGAGCCGCGTGGGGATGCCGGATCGAAATTCGGGGGCTGCCACCCAGTTGGTGTCGCGCTGCTCGATGATGTAGAACCACCCCTTCACGATCTCCACATAGGAGCCTTCGAGCCAGGCGACGTTGGTCATTTTTCCCACCATGGCGCCTCCACACTCCGCTTGTTGGCCTACCACCACCTTCGGTTTCACGTTGAAGGTCTTCAGCCACAGGCCGAAGTGGGTCTTGATGCGGAGGAAGGCCATGCACACGACGATAAACGCCAAGATGTTGAGGATGAAATTGGGGGCCAGATCATGGAAGTCCAGCCCGTAGTAGACCATGAGCCCACGGACAAATGGGTGGAGGGGAAATCCCAGTCCGCAGATGAAGTGGGTGAGGAATACAACCCTCTCATGGGGTTCTGGAGTAGGGATGATCTACCCCACGTCTGGGAGCTGGTGTGTGATGTTTGCGGCCAGGTATTCGGCTTCCCGGAGCTTCGTAATGTTCTCCTCCGTAACGGAGGAGACCATCCACTTGCCTCCCGCTTTGGACATGTTCGGAATAGCTTTGCGGAGAAGATGAGAACTTGGGCGCTGGAGCTCGAGTGCACGAGAATGTATGGGCAGGGGAAGAAGAAGGCATGGGTGAAATAGAGTAATCCTTTTCCTTTTATAAAGGCGGTAGAAACTGTGCGCCTCCCTACTTGCCCCATAAAATCGCTTATTCCCCCAACGCCGTGATTGATGGCACGATTGGGTTACCCACACCCATATTGATGAGAATCCCGTGATAAGGGGAACACGATCTCTGCTTCGACAAGACGTGCCAACAAAACTGCCTCGCAACACATGCAGTGGCAGGCTGGGAAAAACAGTTCGTAATGACTAGACCATGGCAGGATGTCACATTATGAAAGGTTGTCTGCAGATTAGATTTGTGGAATATTATACTCTCTACGGTGGTATGTGGAATTTGTTTTACAGAGCCGGACACAATCCTTGTGTTCAAAACTTCTATGGAGTATTCGGAGAAGGAACCTGCCTTGCAATGCCGAAGACAATCTGCGCACCAGACTCATCGTCGTTGAAGCCTGGTTCAGGGGCTACTAAGGGAGTCCTGGATTAAGGGGTCCTTGGACAGTCGGACTATATACTTTGGCCAGACTGTTGGACTATGAAGATACAATATCGAAGGCTTCGTCCCGTGTCCAGGTGGGACTATCCTTCGCGTGGAAGGCAAGCTTGGCGATTCGGATATGTAGATCTCCTTCTCTGTAACCGACTCTGAGTAACACTAGCCCCCTCCGGTGTCTATATAAACCGGAGCGTTTAGTCTGTAGGACAACAACAATCATAATCATAGGCTAGCTTCTAGGGTTTATCCTCTACGATCTCGTGGTAGATCAACTCTTGTAATACTCATATCATCAAGATCAATCAAGTCGGAAGTAGGGTATTACCTCCATCGGGAGGGCCCGAACCTGGGTAAACATTGTATCTCCCGCCTCCTGTTACCATCAGCCTTAGACGTACAGTTTGGGACCCCCTACACAAGATCCGTCGATTTTGACATCGATAGCAGGCGCGTTCGAACACGCACAAACAGGCGTGTCGAACGGCGGCAACAGTGTGGGCTGTAATGGTTGAGAGCGGTGCTGGCAGTGGGCAGAGGCGGCGGCGGCATTAGGGAGCACGGCTGGGATGGTGCTAGGGGGCACGGCGAGGCGAGCCAGAGGGCTCGTTGGAGTAGATCTGGGGGCAGCTATGGTTCGACAGGTGCGTGGGTGGCCTTGTAGGACGGTGGGGGCAATGGTGTGGCCATGGATGGCCGACGTGTGGCCATCCGTGCCATGGACGCAGGTGTGTCATCCACCACGACGATGAATAGGGGGGGAAGGGGACGAGTGGTAAGTGGGCCGGCCTGCCCGAGGTTTGCCCCTGTGGGATAAGGCCCAGGGGAGCTGGGGAATTTTCCTTTTCCTTTTTCAGTTTGTTTTTCTTTTTATCTATTTTCTATTTTTCTAATTAGTATAAAACTTGCACCTAAATTAGTTTTATAAAACATAGAACTTGCACCTAAATTAGTATTTTGAATTAGGCCACTGCCACATTATGATTAGCATTTAAAGAAATTAGTTTAGAATTTTTATAATTAAAATATTGTTTTATCCACTATTTTAATTATTTTAGGGCATTTAAACACCTTATAAAATGTTGGTTTCACCATGACAAATATCCATGGATTACTTGCAACACTTTGAACACTTTTGTTTTCATGTTTGTGAATTTCTTTATTTCACTTATAATTTGAATTTGAATTCAAAGTGGAATTTGATATGGAATCAAAGGTGATCATGCACTGCTTAGCAAAATGCTTTAGCTTAATCACAAGGGTTATTGTAGCTCAAAATACAGGGGTGTTACAATTATCCTCCTCTAAAAGAAATTCTCGTCCCGAGAATTAAGAGGTAGAAGGGAAAAGATCGAGGTATTCCGCATGAAGATTATCCTCGCGTTCCCAAGTGGCTTCACCTTCAACATGATTTGACCATTGCACTTTGAGGAACTTGGTAACCTTCTGACGGGTTCAACGTTCATATTCTTCGAGAATGCGGATCGGATGCTCTTTGCAAGTGATACCATCTTGCACTTCGATCAATTACGGATCCACTTCAAGTTTCAGGTCCTTGAAGCAATGTCGAAGTTGCAACATGTGAAAGACGTCATGGACGTGAGAGAACTTAGGTGGTAATTCCAGTTTATAAACCACTAGTCCATGATGGGCGAGAATGCTGAAGGGACCAATGTAGCGAGGAGCTAGCTTGCCCTTGACTCTGAACCGATGAGTGCTTCTCAAAGGAGTGACACGCAGATAATCTTGCTCACCGGGTTCAAAGGTCGAACCCTAGTGTTTCTGGTCATAATTGCGCTTCTGGCGGGATTGGACCGCCTTGAGACTATCCCGAACAATGCGGACTTGCTCTTCAGCTTGTTGGATAATGTGTGGATGAATGACTGTCCGTTCCCCAGTTTCTGACCAATTTAGAGGAGTTTGGCACTTACGTACATAAAGAACCTCGAAGGGTGCCATCTTGATGCTAGCTTGATAGCTGTTTTTATAAGAGAATTCAGCATAACGGAGAGATTCTTCCCACTTCTTGTTGAACGAGATAACACAAGCCAGAAGCATGTCTTCAAGAATTTGATTGACTCGCTCGACTTGGCCTTGGGATTGGTAATGATAAGCAGTGCTTCGGGTTATATGAGTTCCCATTGCTTCTTGGAAAGTATCCCAGAACTTTGACGTGAATATACTACCACGATCTGAACTGATCTCCTTCGGAATGCCGTGGAGGGTTACAATTCTAGAAATATATAAGTTTGCTAATTGACTAGCAGTCATTGTCTCCTCGACTAATAGAAAGTGTGCAACTTTCGAGAATCGATTGATGACAACAAAGATAACATCATGATACATCTGCAACGTATCTATAATTTTTGATTGTTCCATGTTATTATATTATCTGTTTTGGATGTTTTATATGCATTAATATGCTATATTATATTATCTTTGGGACTAACCTATTAACCTAGAGCCCAGAGCCAGTTTCTGTTTTTTCCTTGTTTTTGAGCTTCGTAGAAAAGGAATACCAAACATAGTCCAAACAGAATAAAACTTCACAATGATTTTTCTTGGACTAGAAGACACCTAGGAGATTTGGAGTCCATGTCAGAAGAGCCGTTAGGCGGCGACAAGGGTGGAGGGCGCGCCCTAGGGCGCCCCTACCTTTCCACCTTCTCGGGACTCCTCTGACCCAGCCCTTCCTCTTATATATTCACATATATTGCAGAACCACTAGAAGCATCCACGAAAACACTTTTCCACCGCCGCAACCTTCTGTTCCCGTGAGATCCCATCTAGGGGCCTTTTCTGGCATCCTGCCGGAGGGGGATTCGATAACAGAGGCCATCTACATCAACTCTATTGCCCTTCCAATGAAGTGTGAGTAGTTTACCACAAACCTACGGGTCCATAGCTAGTAGCTAGATGGCTTCTTCTCACTCTTTGGTTCTCAATACCATGTTCTCCTCGATGTTCTTGGAGGTCTATCTGATGTAATCTGCTTTTGCGGTGTGTTTGTCGAGATCCTATGAATTGTGGATTTATGATCAACTTATCTATGAATATTATTTGAATCTTCTCTGAATTCTTATATGCATGATTTGGTATCTTTGTATTTCTCTTCGAATTATCGGTTTGGTTTGGCCAACTAGATTGGTTTTTCTTGCAATGGAAGGGGTGCTTAGCTTTGGGTGCAATCTTGTGTGATTTCACCCAGTGACAAAGTAGGGGTAGCGAGACACGTATTGAATTGTTTCCATCGAGGATAAAAAGATGGAGTTTATTCCTCTACATCATGTCATCTTACTTTAGGCGTTACTCTATTCTTCATGAACTTAATATTCTAGATGCATGCTGGATAGCGGTCGATGTCTGGAGTAATAGTAGTAGATGCAGGCAAGAGTCGGTCTACTTGACACACACGTGATGCCTATATTGCATAATCATTGCCTTGGATATCGTCATAAATTTGCACTTTTCTATAAGTTGCTCGACAGTAATTTGTTCACCCACCCTATTATTTGCCTTCATGAGAGAAACATGTAGTGAAACCTATGGCCCTCAGGTCTATTTTCCATCATATTAGTTTCCGATCTACTATTTTGCAATCTTTTATTTTCAGATCTATAAACCCAAATATATTTATCTTTTATTTATCTATCTATATCAGATCTCACGTTTGCAAGTTACCGTGAAAGGATTCACAACCCCTTTATCGTGTTGGGTGCAAGTGTTTGATTGTTTGTGCAAGTATTGGTGATTTGTGCGTTCTTCTCCTACTGGATTGATACCTTTGTTCTTAACTGAGGGAAATACTTATCTCTACTGTGCTGCATCACCCTTTCCACTTCAAGGGAAAAGCCAACGCAAGCTCAAGAAGTAGCACATCATTGCCCTTGTGTGACTTGGGAAGGTCGGTGACAAAGTCCATCTGAATCTTATCCCATTTCCATTCAGGAATAGGGGGTGGTTGCAGAAGTCCAGCTGCTTTCTGATGTTCTCCTTTGACGTGACGACAAACGTCACATTCTTCAATATAACAAGCAATATCTTGCTTCATCTTGGGCCACTAGTGTCGAGACCATGGGACTTGGGGTGCCAAGGCCCGTCTTCCTGCGGCCCACTTTGCGGGCCTACCAAGAAGCCCAAAGGAAGGCCCACTAGCCAACTTCACGAGCAAGATGCCCCGCGAAGCCCCCGGCCCACGAGGCTAACGTCAGCAGGCGCCCAGGTGGGATCAAGGCGCCACTAGGAGCCTTGCAAGGCCCCCTTGCACGGAGGTGTCCCGAGGCCCATCGCGGAGGCGGACAAGTCTGGGGCTCCTCAGCCCAGTTTTGCGGCCCTACGTCTTCACGTGAGTGATGGCGCAACAATGAACGACGCCAAAGGACGTGGCAGCAGGAACAAATGAGGAGGCTTTCCATTTTCATGCTAAGGGAGCAAGGCCAGCCACCAAATTCCAAAGCAACACTACAAAAAAGACACATCCGTGACATTTTGGGTTGGACGAATTTTTATTTCTATGATGCTTATGACATTTCTTTGACAATAATTGTGACAAAAGCACGTATCATCATAGATGTGGTGGGCTCCTACTTCTATGAAAAAAAACATGACAGAAAATGGGCTTTTTCTCCTGGGCGGGCCAGGGATGCACCTGCATGACATTCTTTGGGCCATCCATGACGAAAAAAATCATGGTAGAAGCAAGGGCAAGGAAAATACTGGGGAGTTCCCGGTTATGGCTGGTGGTCGGGGCCGAGTGATGCATGGAGGTTTGCGCATTTCTCTCGTACACGTATGCGCGTGTGTGTGAGGCGTTGGACTCTAATTAAACCCGAGCGAGGCGTTTGCTTACTGTACCCGAGCGATCGACCTTGCTGTTAACTGAACCCGAGTGATTCCTTCGCTACTGCTGCTACTGAAGCCGATCGAACCTGCTATCTCTTGATGAGCAGTGATCATTTTTAGGGGTTGGAAGAACAGTTCCCGGTGGGGGTTGGATGAACAGGGGCCCATCGTAGTAGTAGGTTGTTGCCGCTGGATGAACAGGACCCCGATCGAGAGGAGGCCGCCAAACCCAAGCCGATTGGGGGTGGATGAACAGGACCCCGTGGAGGCTCCATGAATAGTAGCCGGTGGATGCTAGATGAATAGTAGCCGTGTATGAACAATAGCTAGTGGAGGCTGGAGCATGTCGATGGTGGATGCAGTAGCAGGTGGAGGCTGGAGGAAGTCGATGGTGGATGAATAGTAGCACGTGGGGGCTGGAGCGAGGCAGTAGACGGTGGATGAACATGACCCCATGGAGTCCCGTTTTGTGGTACGCCACACCCCTCCCGATCAATAGCACCCCATTTCGACCATAGGCGCTCCAACACAAGTTCGTTTCCTCCGTTTTGCGGTACGCCACACCCCTCCCGATCAACAGCACCCTGTTTCGACCGTAGGCACTCGAACACAAGTCTGTTTCCTCCGTTTTGACCGGAGGAGCTCGAACACAAGTTTGTTTCCTCCGTTTTGCGGTACGCCAGACACTGTTTCGGCTATTCCGTCTAAGCCGGTTGGCTACCGATGAACACGACACATTCCATAACCTCTCGATGAACATGACGCAGTTTCTCCCTTCCGACCCATCCGGTTGGCTTTCGACGAACAGGACGTTGTTGCTGCCGTCCATTGCCTCTCCATGTACACGAGCCCTGGCCGTACGTATGCGCGAGTAGGCATTCGAGACCGCGCCCGTATGTACGTACGTGGCCGTATTTTTGGCTTCTGGCCGGTTGTACGTACATGTACACGGTACAGACTGGACTGCCTGAAGTACTACATCGGGGGCTCTACTACTACACGACCCACTGCTTGCTCGGCCATGGTTCATCATTGCAGAGAGACTGATCGACTAGTATGTACGTACGCGTTTGCGACCTGATAGACAAGGATACATACACTTCGATTGGGTGGGTCCCAGCTGTCAAGGAGGATAAGGACACACTTCATTGCATGCAAAGATGTAGCTGGTGGGTCCCAGCTATTAGGGGGAACAATCATTTTCTTCGCGCCTAATATGGAGGTACTTCCGTGCGTCCGAAGATATAGCTTGTGGGTCCCAGCTATCAGGGGGAAACCTTTTTTTTGCAAAATACAAAGGCCCTTCTGGTGGGTCCGCGTTGTCAAGTGGAGGAATCATTATTTTGCACATAATAAGGAGGCACTTCCCTGCTGTGGTCATGGACCCAGTTGTCAGCCTCTCCACGTATAATTCTATTCCGATGGAAGTCATTCCTTGACCACGTTGACTACGTCGTGCCAAGAGCAACGCGGTGGATGACGGCGAGGCATAGGAAGGGAATCACCCGGAGCCGGGGAAGACATAGAAGTTGCTTCCCACGCGGAGGGGAGTACAAGGGTTTACTGGTTCAGCTGTAGTGTGGGCCTGTCGTCACCGGAGAATAACATGAGGTATGGGTTAGTAGAGGGATGGCCACGCCAGCGATAGGAGAAGGGTGGGGTAGTGAGGCCTGCGCAGTAGCATAGTTGGCCACGGGAGGAGGCAATAGGAAGTCTTGCCGGTGCTGGTCTGCGTGGATGGAGCAGGAAGAGCAGAGATTGAGGAAGCACCATGGCCTTTGGATGGACATCCAACAGTCACTGCTCTTGTGTGTTAACTTTTTTAGGTGTTCTTGTGTGTTAACTAAGTTGACACGGCCTCGCGTGCACGTCAACCTTTTTTTTAGGAAAGCGTACATGTCAACCTAGTAGGCCCACAAGTTAGTCTCAAATATGTGGAAAACAACATACAGCCCATCTTCCATTATTGCTAATAAATGTACAACCCATTGGCTAATTCTTAAGGTTAAGAATTGAACGAAATTTTCAAATGTCGGTGTGGTGTGTACTCTTTTTAACCCCAAAATTTTGAACCACTTTCAAACTAATTTAAAATTAATAAATTTATATCAATTTAAAATCGAACATAATTTTCCCCGCAAAAAAATTAAATTCAAAATCCCAAAATGTTAAAAAAAGATATTTGAAACTAATTGCCGGTTTCCTGTGTTTTTGTAATTTACATCCCATTCTTACTACTTCATTTTCTGGGCAAGCGAATACATCGCTCTCACCTTGAAAGATTGGCAACTCAGCAGGGCTGAGAAAGCAAGTAAGCCTCTGTTGGGTATTTCTTTAAAAAAGGTAGAACTGGGCTAGCCATTTTCAGAAGGAAAAAACACAACTGGGCTTATGATGTGGTTAACATAAAATAAAACCCTCGCTAGATGGTCCACAGCCCCCGCAGAGCCCCGTTGTTACCCTGGTCCGTCTCTAGAACTAGTAAATAACAACTGCTTGTTCCTCAAAAAAAGTAAATAACAACTGCGCAACCTGTTGGGTCCCCGGTGTCAGCCACTCATTGTGTAATTGTCTTGTTTATTGACTACGTTGACAATGGCGTGGGCCCAGATGTCCAACCATTAGAAGGAACCATTTTTTGGCTTGTAATAACGAGGAACTTGCTTGTGTACTGCCATGTCCCTAGTGGATCCCTACTGTTATCCTCTCCACGTATAGTCATCTCCTTATCCCTCTTGGTTACTGACCACGTTGACAATGCCAGACGGCGGTGCAGCGCACCCGGCAAGCGAACCAAGGCGGAGGACAATGATGAGGCCTCGGGCAGAACGAACAGGAGCCGTGGAAGATGTGTCAGTCTAGTCACAGGTGGAGGGGAGTACGAGAGTTGATTGGTCCGGGTGCGGGTGCATGTTGGGACTGACATCGCCGGAGAATAACAGGACATGTGGGGGAATAGAGGGATGGACTCACTACTAGGGAAAACCCTAGTAGTAGCGCTTGTTTTATAGCTAGCAGTAGCGCTTGTACAATCTCTACCACTAAGGCACTATAGCTAACTAGTAGCAGTAGTGCTGGAAAGGGAGCGCTACTTCTATACCTAGTTAGCAGTAGCGCTTTTGTTGGGAAAGCGCTACTAATAGTAGTAAGTAGCAGTAGTGTTTCTTCTGAAAAGCGCTGCTGCTAACTTTTCCTCTATTTTTAAAAATACAGCTTATTTTCATTGTGGTTTTATATACATTACTTTCATCATATGATTTTATGACCATGATTAGTTATTATATATAACAGTGGGTGAAATGAACGTGGAGTGGATTCAAGTGGAGGCAACATGTGGTGCATGTCGAAAGTACTACTAATCCAAACATGATCATGTTTGGATTAGTAGTACTTTCGACATGCACCACATGTTGCCTCCACTTGAATCTAATCCATGTTCATTTCACCTACTGATACATATAATAACTCATCATGCTCATATAACAACTTAGCATCATGCATCATCGATCATAATAGTAAATAACGCATCATCAGTACCATAATAACAAGTCATACTCATCATCATCGATCATACAACTTCTACTCGATACCACAATAATAAGTCATACTCATCATCATAGTCATCTAACCAACCTACTTAGTTGTTCTTAGCACATGATCTCAAGTATTAGCTAGGACATAAATACCCTCTCTAAGATAAAATAGCATAAAACAAGATAGGACATGACTCTCCATTATGGACAATGGAGATTATCATGTCTCCAATTCTTGGCCTTCGCACAATGTTGCTTCCAAGTACCTCCCTATGATTGACCATACATTTTTCGAATCTTTGATTGTCATGTCTTCATCACTTTTAGAAATCTGGTATGGACAGGAGTGATTCGTAGGATGACCTGGAAGTATGTTCAAAACATCAAGGCGACCTTTCCGACACATTAGATGAGGAACACAATCCTTGGGGTTTTCTGTTGAAAAACATAGTAATAACTTCGTAGTTAGCAATGTAGTTTAGTTTTAGAAGAATTTATGCAAAAGATGCACGGATGTCATAATAGTAAAAATTCTTACCATGGCATCTCTATGGATGTTACCGTAGTTCAACATGTGCACTAGTGGCACGTATTGACCATAATGTGTAGCAGTTTGATAATAGATATTGTAATTCTCAAGATCAGTATAAAATGCGATCAGATGATTTTTCTCCTCATAAGTTAATTCTGAGCCATCAGTGTAGTAGGTTCTGTCTACCATCTTCCGCATATTCTTTGAAGAATGAAAATAAGTTGTCAATGGAAATAAGCGGTCAACTATTTTTAAATAAACAATATAAATTACTTAATAACTATGTTTGAGAAACTCACATAGCGGTAGAATTGGAAGCATACCAACAAGGACCCAAATGTCCAAATTGTCATCGGCGATGTCAGGATCACCAAGATCCATTGTGACAAGCATACCCTCAAAAAAACCATACATCTTGCAAAGTGCTTCCCAATTCTTGCAACCAAAATGGGTTACGCTCTCAGAATTGTACATATTTACTTCAAAATCCATACCATTATGGGTCCTTAGGTGAATTTTCTTTGTTTCCATAGTTTCATGACCTTCAAAATCCAGCCTCTCCAAGACATAGCGTCTTGCATGGCATGCGATAAGCTAGTTGAATTTTAGAATACAAAAAATACACGCTGAAGTAGTAGAAGTCGTGCTTAATTACGAAAAAAACTTGTCGTCGTTGCGTACTGTTTGAAGATCAAAGGTCTCCTGGAGCTTAATGTTGAAGCGCCGACCTTCGTCTAGGTGAGGCCTGTCGCACAGACCCCAGTCGTCATTGCACCAGTCGCACTCCCTCGGGAGACTTTCATCGTCCGATGATGACATTTCCTAGGTTCATATAATTAAAAGATTAAACTTGTACAATTAAAAATATGTACTACAAAAACTAAATTAGATCATTATTATTCATCACGGGTTGACTATCGGTCTGCTGAGTCTTTTCTTGAAAACTCTTAGCTCACGTGGTGTATATATTCGACCCTTGGTGATGGTTGCTCCTCCCTTCGTCCCCGATTGCATTACACCAAAATGTCTAGCACACGGGAACGAAGGAGAAGCGACCCCCACGACAACTGTCAGGATTTTTCGTCCCCTCATATGTGGTGGAGACTCTCACACATTGATTCCTCTCTGACATTTGCGACCATTGGTGATGGTCGTTACTCCTCATTCCCCTAGTGCATAACAAAGGTATAGCACAAGGGGAAGAAGGAGAAACGACCCCCACGACAACAGTCGAGATTCTTCATCCTCTCTCATATATGGTGGATACACTCCCTCACTGATTTTTTGACCGTTGGTGATGGTGGTTATTCCTCCTGCCCCTAGTGCATAACAAAGGTCTGGCACAAGGAGAAGAAGGAAAAACGACCCCCATGACAACAGTCAGGATTCTTCTTCTCTCATATATGGTGCATACTTTCTCCCTCACTCATTTGTTGACTGTCATGTATGGAGCCTCGACAGACTTAAAGTCAACCTGAAATGTCATTTAATTATTTTTCTAAAAAATCCAGGCCACTCGATATTTCCTACATATTCTAGCACAAGTCATGCCAGGATTCACGGAAAAAAATCCGGCATGACCTTTGTTAAAAAAGGACATATCGAGGTCCTGAAATTTGCTGGAACGGAAATTAATCAACACACCAGCAAAACACAGGCCACTCGAAGGTGTAACATGCAAACATGGCCCGCCACTTGGGCAAGCATATATCCTATTTGAGCAACACAAGATATACATGTTTATATCTACATCATATGAGCATTCAAACTTGATGGTCATTGCATTTCAATGGTTGAAAATATGACATGGAGATTTGGCTGGTCTCACCTCGAGGCCGGAGGGGGTCGGTAATGGGGACAATGGCAGGGATGATGGAGGGGCTCCTTGATTTCTGCAAAACCAAAAATCCTATAAGTTATCAAATAATCAAATACATAAGCCTTGCATAGTGCGGTCGAATTTGAGCATTCAAAGTAGGAGTACTTCTCCAGTTTGAGCATTCAATAAGCAAAACCAAATTGTAAAATAAATAAGTATTCAAATTAGCATGCATTTAATAAGCAAAACTAAATCATCTATTTCATTCATACATCATCGAATATTATCACTAATACATCTCGAATAGTATTATACATATAACATCATTAATATATCTAAAACCCTAGCGAATGATGGGTATCAGCATGGTCGATAAACACCCAAAGAGAAGGAACCATCATAGGATCATAACTCTAGTGAGCTCCCTGAAGAACCTGCCCTCTAATGCAACCATGTAGCGACGGACGTGTTCATCCTCCTCGCTGACACTTTGATGTACCACCCCCGCGAGGGAAGAAAGCCTTCACATGGTCAATGGCCCACGTGACCGCCACCAAAGAAGGATCGGGTCAACGACGGGCTGGCACCTCACCAAGCTGCGCCCCCGGAAGGTAGCACCTCCCTGTACCAGCCCGGCGGAGCCCAGTCTCGGACATGGCCCTGCTGATCAAGCAGGTGTCCTCCGTCAAGTCGACGACGTGGATGCAGGATAGGCATGATCGACGTCGATGCGGGAGTAATTGCTTTAACTAAAAAAATAAACTAGTTTTATTAATTTTCTTACTAAAAATAAACTAGTTCTATAGTAAAATTTTAATTAGATCATCACATCTCATATACCTTAATTTTCTTACTAAAAATAAACTAGTTCTATTAATTCAATTAGTTCAACTAAACACTTACTATAAATAAAAATAAACTAGTACTTACTAAAAATAAACTAGTTCAACTAGTTCTATTAATTTTCTTACTAATTCTATTAAACACTTACTAAAAAACTGTAAAAACTATATCGAATTTTTTCTCTAAACTAAACACTACTACCCTAAATTAACATCTACTTAGTTACCTAACCTAATTAACATCTACTTGGTTACCTAACCTAACTAACATCTACTTAGTTACCTAACCTACTTCCCTAACTAAAAAACATCTAATTAACAGTACCACTACTGCCCTAACCTAATTAACATCTACTTACTTAACCAAATTAGATAACCAAACATTACAGAACATCTAATTAACCTTGTTAGTAAACCAAATTAACCTAGCTAGTTCACTTAGTTCACTTAGTTAACCTAATTAGCCTAGAGGGAGGAGGAGGAGGGA
>NC_041390.1:374329290-374344870 GCF_002162155.2 Triticum dicoccoides
AGGAGGAGGGAGGAGGGAGGAGGAGTACCTCTTGGTGGATGACGACCGATGCGGTGGGGGCGGGGGGAGGGCCGGCACGGGAGGAGGCGGGCGCGGGGGAGGGCGGCAGCGATGGCGCGCGCCAAAGGCGCGTGAGTGAGAGTGTGTGAGGGGGAGTGAGGTCAAGCGCGGGGCGTGTGGGTCTGGATAAGGAGACTGTAGTAGTAGCGCTTGTCTGTAGAAAGCACTACTGCTACATTCAATAGTAGTAGCGCTTTCTGCATAAAAGGGCTACTACTATGTCTGGCCTGCCGACAACAGTCTGGCAGTAGTAGTAGTAGCATGTTTTGTGAACACATCGCTACTTGTAAGTGCATAGTAGCAGTGCTTACCTTGTACAAGCACTACTGATAAGTAGTAGCAACATTTTCTTATAAAAAGCTCTACTACTAAGATCTTGTGTATAGACATTTCCCTAGTAGTGACTGGCCAATGTTTGAGCGTACGGTTGGGCGGCGGAGGCACGACTAGCCATGGGAGGCGGGAGCAGGCGGAAGCGACAGAGTGGTTTGGTTTGGGCGTCTGGAGGAAGAAGACAAGAGATAGAAGATACACGACAGATGTTGGATGTCAATCCAACGGCTGATGGGCAAAATCTTTTGTTGACTAGTAAGTCGACACCACCTTGGATAGGCTTTTTCCACGTGGGTCCCAAATGTCAGAATCTAGATCTATCACGGTCGTGCAACCTTTCTTATGAAAATTTACAGCCCATTTGGTGTGCAAGTTCAAAATAAGTTTCTGGGTGCTGGTGGGGGCTAATCACTTGGGTTCTTTAATGCACAATGAGCTCAAGCAGCCGGCGAGAGTGATGTTATTTCCCTTGGTTGGGATTTGTTACAATATTTCTCTCTTAACTAGACAAATGGGAAGCCGTTTGACTTGTTTCAAAAAAAATATGTCCGTCACAGCCGAGTTGAAACCCAGATTACAAACTGTACAAAAGCACAAGTATTAATTGTTCATCAGGTTTAGAAAAACCCCAGATTGAAAAGGGCAACACCATCTAACTCCAGCATTGTTTTTGGCAGTCACAGTCAAATGGATCGGTTAGGTCCATAGAATGAACATCCTGGGTCATAAAATTTACTGGATTATGACCACAAGATGTTGTAAACAGAAGCCCGACAGATTCAGAAGCCCTTTTGTCCACCTGAAACTCCTTTTTTTCTCTTCGACATACCCATCCAGCAAAACCATGATGCTGATAAACTTAGGCCCGATGGACAGTAGTAACCTCGCATTTAGCAGGAAGAATGGGACAAATCTAGTGTTTGCATGGTTGGCTACATATCGTTCTAGTGTTATTGTCTTCAATCGAATGTCATGAGAAGTGAGAAAATCCCGGTGCTTACGAATCCAGCGATTGGTTATAACTTTCTTACCCCATCTTGTTGCCTAAATAGACATGAAGATTGAAAACTGTTAAGGTCTAAAAAAGAGTGTCGAAAGAGCAACAGATGAATGGTTAATTCTAGTACACTATATGCGGGCTTCCAATGTGTGTGAAACTACCACATTTATATACAATTTCTTTAGACATGGAAAACATTGCAGCAAGCCAATAATCTTGTTCAGATCAAAACAATTCATACGGATATATAAGATCTTGACAGAATCCAGCACCATTGATAGGCTATCCATGGACAAACTCTTCATTGAGCATAGAACATAATATTAGTACAAAATGTTTACTCCGAGATGATATAGAACTTATGCATAGAAATTTAAAATGCAGCTTATGATTACAAGTGTAGATGATAATATACAGTACATGAAGAACTATGGAGCCAAATACCATCTTGAAATGAGCACATAGATCATATATTACACCCAGGGTCTCCAGTTTAGGCGAAGAGACAACAGTTATTTCCGATGGTGCATAACGAGAATCAAGGATCAACCTTGGAAGTGAAGGGGCATCTTCAATGATGAGATGCCTTCTGTCAAAAGAAATTCCAATTCTTACAAGGTTAGTCGACTTTATTTGGAGACAACCTATTCTAACTGTGAAAACAAGCACCAAGCACTCCAGGGCAGGGCAACTGGAGTGGATGATGCTATGCAATGAGTCCTCTGACGTACGAGCCCGCACAAGCAAATGTTTTTTGAGAAATGGGAGTCAAAGGTTACTACCAGATTGTCTGGTAGGGAGCATAGCGCAAAGGTGGCGGTGTGGAGAGAGGAGGAAAACCACGAGATGGACATCAGTGCTGAGTGCACAAGTACATGGCATTCGATATCAATGTGATTTCTGGGGGAATAGTAGAACTCAAGCAGCTGTAGTTCTGTGAATTCAGGGGATTTCATGCAGGCATCCACCATGCAGGTAGCATGCCAGGATGAAGAGGCTTTGAACGGAGCCTTGGTGGGAGGAGATGATGGCTTTGGGGAGTTCTAAATAAGTAAAGAGACATAGTTGATGAAAGTCGAGATTAAGGGGCACGACGCTCCATAGAGGGTGCTACTGAGTTGAGAGGACTTGGGTGCAACAGCAATCCTTGGTGGGGAGAAGTGATATGGTCTCCCAAGGATGGCGTCCGGGAGATCGCTGATGCGGTCCACCTGAGATTCTACGGGTTCCTAGGATCCGGTGGGGGCAGGCTTGCTGCTTCTAGCCGCACTACTAGGTGCGAGATCTACAACAAGCGTTGCCGCTAGCGGGAGCCTCATCCTCTTGGCATTGTGGTCAGCCGACTCCATTTCCTCGAGGGCGTTGCATCAAGCTCATGGATTTGAACAGAGTAACGAATGACGAGCCTAGATGTAGTGCGAGGGAAGAAGAAGGGGAGCTGGGATTTTCTGTAGTAGTGGGCAAGAAGGGGAGCTGGGGTTTTCCGTAGGAGTGAGGAGAGGAATTTGGGGGTGCGAGTGGAGCGAGCTGATGTGAGGTGGGTGGGAGTGAGGGGGAAGAAGATCACCCAGGTTTTGGGGGGTGTGCTGGGTAGCGCATGTCATTAAGTAAATATATGGGCTTTTGAATTGATATTATTATTGACTAGGGTGGATGGGCTCCTTTGTCTTGGGACCAGAGAAACAGTTACTACTATTATAGTGGAGACACTCTACAGCTACCTAGAAAAACAATTACTACTAGTAGATTCGATACACTACCGCTTCTGGCTCCTCCGAGGTCATCGAAATATCTCCCGCTACTGAATGTCGTTTTACTTTGTTTCACCGACATGCGGGCCATGCAGCGCACGGTCCAAAATTCCATCCACCAAATTAGGAAGGCTGTATGCACGCAGAGAGTCACCCCTGTTGTAGCGCGGAAGTAATGAGCCGTCAATCACAAAACCCCACCTCCCCGCAGTCAAAGTTTGACGGACGAAGCTGCCGGGGAACACAACATGCAATTTCAAAAAAAATCCTATGCTCATGCAAGATCTATCTAGGAGATGCATAGCAACGAGAGGGGGGAGTGTGTCCTTGTACCTTGGTAGACCGAAAGCGGAAGCGTTTGACAACGCGGTTGATGTAGTCGAACTTCTTCTAGATCTGACCGATCAAGCACCGAATGTATGACACCTCCGAGTTATACACACGTTCAGCTCGAACGTCCCTCATCCTCTTGATACAACAAGGTGTCAAGGAAGAAGATGAGTTCCGTCAACATGAATGCGTGGTGACGGTGATGGTGAAGTGATCCATGCAGGGCTTCGCCTAAGCACTACGAAGATATGACCAGAGGCGTAAACTATGGAGGGTGGCGCCGCATATGGCTAAAAATTGTTGGTGTGTGTTCTTGGCGGCCCCTCCTCACGTATATATAGGTGGGAGGGGGGAGAGCATCCATGGGGCGCCCCAAGTAGGAGGAATCCTACTTGGAGTCCTATCCCAATTCGCCCCCCTTTCCTTATTACTGGAAGGGGAAAATGGAAGAGGGAAGGGAGGAAGGAAAGGGGGCCGAACCCCCTCTTCCTTCTCCTATTCGGACTCCTACCTAAAGGTGGGTGTGCCACCCCTTGTGGGCCGATGTGCTTGTCGGTGTCAAAACCGGCGGATCTTGGGTAGGGGGTCCCAAACTGTGCGTCTAAGGCTGATGGTAACAGGAGACGGGGGACACAATGTTTACCCAGGTTCGGGCCCTCTCGATGGAGGTCATACCCTACTTCCTGCTTGATTGATTTTGATGATATTAGTATTACAAGAGTTGATCTACCACGAGATCGTAGAGGCTAAACCCTAGAAGCTAGCTTATGATTATGATTGTTGTTGTCCTACGGACTAAATCCTCTGGTTTATATCGACACCAGAGGGGGCTGGGGTTACACAGAGTCGGTTACAGAGAAGGAGATCTACATATCCGAATCGCCAAGCTTGCCTTCCATGCAAAGGAGAGTCCCACCCGGACACGGGATGAAGCCTACAATATTGTATCTTCATAGTCAAACAGTCCGTCCAAAGTATATAGTCCGGCTGTCCGAGGAACCCTTAAACTAGGACTGCCTCAGTAGCCCCTAAACCAGGCTTCAATGACGATGAGTCCGGCACGCAGATTGTCTTCGGCATTGCAAGGCGGGTTCCTTCTCCGAATACTCCATAGAAGATTTTGAACACAAGGATTGTGTCCGGCTCTGTAAAACAAATTCCACATACCACCATAGAGAGTATAATATTCCGCAAATTTAATCTGCTGACAACCTTTCATAATGTGACATCCTGCCACGATCTGGTCATTACGAACCGTTTTCCCCAGCCTGCCACTACACGTGTTGTGAGGCGGTTTTATTAGCACGTCTTGTCAAATCAGAGATCGTGTTCCCCTTATCACGGGATTCTCATCAATACAGGTGTGGGTAACCCAATCGTGCCATCAATCGCGACGCTTGGGGAATAAGCGATTTTATGGGGCAAGTAGGGACGCGCACAGTTTCTACCGCCTTTATAAAGGGACAATGATTATTCGTTTTCACCCACGCCTTCTTCTTCCCCTGCCCATCCATTCTCGCGCACTTGAGCTCCAGCGCCCAAGTTCTCATCTTCTCCCCAAAGCTATTCCGAACATGTCCGGAGCGGAGGCAAGTGGATGGTCTCCTCCGTTACGGAGGAGAACATTATGAACCTCCGAGAAGCCGGATACCTGGCCGCAGACATCGTGCACCGGCTCCCGAACATGGGGCAGATCGTCCCTACTACGTAACCCCATGAGAGGGTTGTATTCCTCACCCACTTCATCCGCGGACTGGGATTTCCCGTCCACCCATTTGTCCGTGGGCTCATGTTCTACTACGGGCTGGACTTCCATGATCTGGCCCCCAATTTCATCCTCAACATCTCGGCATTTATCGTCGTGTGCAAGGCCTTCCTCCGCATCAAGCCCCACTTCGGCTTGTGGCTGAAGACCTTCAACGTGAAAACGAAGGTGGTGTTAGGCCAGCAAGCGGAGTGTAGAGGTGCCATGGTGTGCAAAATGCCCAACGTCACCTGGCTCGAAGGCTCCTATGTGGAGACCGTGAAGAGGTGGCAAACGGGGTGGTTCTACATCACCGAGCCGCGCGACACCAATTGGGTGGTGGCCCCCGAATTTCGATCTGACATCCCCACGCGGCCCACCTCCTGGAAAGAGAAGGGCCTATCTTGGGGTTCATCGGTGGGCCTGACCGGGCTCCAGAGCTCTATTAAAAGTATGATAAGCAAGAAAATCAAGCTTGTCAACGTGGTGCAGGTCATCTTCTTCCGTTGGATCCTTTTGTGTCAAAGACGGGCATTCAATATGTGGGAGTTCGACCCGGCCGAGCACCAGACGCTGCGAGAGCTTTTCGACACGACGCACAAAGACGTCTGGAAGGTGTTGTTCAAGGCTGCCGAGGTTCCTCCTCCCCTTACCGAGGATCACGGACTCAGCACAAAGCGCCCTGCCAATCCGGTAAGCTCGTCATATCTCACAAGATGTTCCTTTCCCCAGTATAATCATGTGAGGGATTTGAGCCTCCATGCCATTTTAACAGGACTGGGTAGCGACCGCGGAGCGGATTGATTGTCCGGCCCCACTGCCCAAAGATCCAGCGAAGGCTCTCTTAACGGAGATGTTGGTTCTGGCGCCCTATGAGGCGCCAGAGAAGAAGGCCAAGAAGAAGGCTGCGGGGACCAGGAAAGGTCTCCGGCGCAAGGTTGTATCAGACTCATCATCCGAAAACACCGAGGCGCGCTCCTCCCACAAAAACGAGGAGGCGGAAGAGGAAAGTTCTCCCCCCACCCCAACCAGGGGGGGACAAGAAAAGGAAGGCCGACCCATCTGGGGAGACCGAAGGGCCCAAGAAGGGAAGGACCCTCCTTGCGGACCACTCCACAACAGCCGCTTACAACAACGAGGAGTGATTGCCCAGGGACAAGCCCCTGGCGAAGTCGTAAGTATCCCGATAAAATAATAGTTCTGGTATGTTTCATTTTATTGCTTCTTATCATGTCAAACATGATCATGAAGTCCATCCAAAGCCCATATCGACGTGTCCTCTTCGGATGAGTCTTTGGGCCAGTCGGCGAGGAATAGCGATTCACTCCCGACAGCCACCTCCCCCTGGCCCACGGACGGCATCGAGGTGTTGTCTCAAAGGGCACCGGACTAGGGGGAGATAATTCTAGAGGTTCCCCAAGGCGACATCCCAGATGCCGAGCGCATGGGGGGTAAGACTCCCATGGGTTCTAATGACGGGGGCCACAACAAGTTCGACCCCCAGCCGGATACTGCGCCAGAACCTCTAGTGGTTCCGGATACTATCAGGCGACCCCTCGCTAAGGGGGGCGAGCCATTTGTGTCGATGGCCTTTTTCCATCCAGAGGCATCGGACAACTTGCTGGAAGCGCTTCACGGTGCTTCCATTGACGAAGAGCACCACACCATCATGAGTGCGGTGGTCGAGAAGGTTCGGTCCGCCAAAAGTGGATTGACCAAAGCCTGTGCCAGCCTCCTAATAGGCTTTGAGGTAAGTAATCAAATTATTAGAAAATATCACAGCATAGACAGTAGCCCCTGATGCTCTGTTTGGTGTTCGCAAAGAAAGCCTGAACAGAGGATCAAATAACAATCGCAGGAGTCCAATCAGAATATGCCTATGTGAATAAGCAGGCTTCGCTACTGGCCGCTGCCGCTCGTACTGCGGAGGTCTCCAGACTGAAGCGGGACCTTGAGCGGTCTGAGGAAGAGCTCGGTCTTACCAAGAGGCGGCTCGAAGAGAACAAAGGTAAGTAATACCCCGTCTGTATATTGATAAAGAAAAAAGTGATACCCCGTCTGAATTTTGCTAGGGGCCATGACTGAAGTGGCGTCCCTAAAGAAGGCGCTGCCTGAGGCCGAAGACAGAGCGGCCATGGAGCGCATCGAGCGCGAGAAGCAAGAGGCCCAAGTCGGCGAGGTTCAGCAAGACCTCCAAGATTTTGTCAAGAAATATGAGTCCTTGGATCGTGACTCTAAGATGCAGGGGTCCGAGCTTGCGAAGGCCCTTGAGAACGCACAAAATGCCAAGGTCGAAGACCAAAAGGCCCTCCAGGAGATTCAGTGGGTCAAGAAGATAGCGGCGGGTAAGGCATTCATTATGCAAAACATCTTTGAAGTCCCGATTCTAAGCCATGAAGCATGGCACACTGAACTATCGAGTAGTCATCAGATCGAGCTTGCCAGACGTTCATAACATCAACATTTGCTCCTACAGCAGGCCTTTCACCTAGCGGTGCGTCAAAGACATAATTCTTCTATGCAGCAATGAGTATAATCCTCAAATTACGGACCCAATCCGTGTAGTTGCTACCATCATCTTTCAAGTTAGCTTTCTCTAGGAACGCATTAAAATTCAAGGGAACGGTAGCACGGCCATTGATCTACAACATAGGTATGCAAAAACTATTAGTACTAAGTTCATGATAAATTAAGTTCAATTAATCATATTACTTAAGAACTCCCACTTAGATAGACATCCCTCAAGTCATCTAAATGATCACGTGCCAGGCTCGTCAAGTTTAACCTGAGTATTCCGCATGTGCAAAACTATCTTGCACCCGTTGTATGTGAACGTAGAGTTTATCACACTCGATCATCATGTGGTGTCTCAACACGATGAACTTTCGCAATGGTGCATACTCAGGGAGGATCATCTTGTAATTCTACCGCCGTACTAAGAAAAATAAGATGCATAAAAGATAAACATCACATGCAATCAAAATACATGACATGATATGGCCATCATCATCTTGTGATTTTGATCTCAATCTCCAAAGCATCATCATGATCTCCATTTTCACTGGCTCGACACCTTGATCTCCATCGTAGCGTCGTGGTCATCTCGCCAACTATTGCTTCTACAACTATCGCTAACGCATAGTGATAAAGTAAAGCAATTACATGGCATTTACATTTCATCCAATAAAGATACAACCATAAGAATCATGACGGATGGCGATAACTTTTACAAAACATGATCATCTCATACAACCATAAGTATATCACATCATGTCTTGACCATATCACAACACAACATGCTTTGCAAAAACAAGTTAGGTGTCCTCTACTTTGTTGTTGCAAGTTTTATGTGGCTGCCACGGGCATCTAGCAAGAACCGTTCTTACCTACGCATCAAAACCACAACGGTGATTTATCAAGTTTGATGTTTTAACCTTCAACAAGGACCGGCCATATTAAAATTCGATTCAACTAAAGTAGGAGAAACAGACACCCACCAGCCACCTTTATGCAAAACTAGTTGCATGTCTGTCAGTGGAACCGGTCTCATGAACGTGGTCATATAAGGTTGGTCCGGACCGCTTCATTCAAAAATACCGTGGAATCAAAATAATACATTGGTGCTAAGCATTATGATGATCACCACCCACAATTCTTTTGTGTCTACTCGTGCATATCATCTACGCATAGACCTGGCTTAGATTCCTATGTTGGGGAATACAGGATGCAATTTCAAAAAAATTCCTATGCTCACGCAAGATCTATCTAGGAGATGCATAGCAACGAGAGGGGGAGAGTGTGTCCATGTACCCTCGTAGACCGAAAGCGGAAGCTTTTGACAACGCGGTTGATGTAGTTGAACTTCTTCTAGATCCGACCGATGAAGCACCAAACGTATGGAAACTCTGAGTTTTGCACACGTTCAGCTCGATGACGTCCCTCGTCCTCTTGATCCAGCAAAAGGTGTCGAGGAAGAAGATGAGTTCCCTTAGCACGAAGGCGTGGTGACAGTGATGGTGAAATGATCCGCGCAGGGCTTCGCCTAAGCACTACGAAGATATGACTGAAGATATGACCGGAAGATGGTGAAGTGATCAGATTTTACTACGCTTATTTTGCAAGTCTACATGTTGTTGTTTCAAAAAAGAAAGTTCATCGATGTTGCAAAAATTCCGTATAAAATTCATAATGTGATAAAATGTTGAAACTTTTTTGAAAAATGAGATCTGATAAATTTTCTACAGTGTGGTAAATTTTCATAAATTTTGGAGTTAGGGAAGTATTGATACTCTTACATTATTTACAGACTATACTGTTTTGGTAGATTGCTGTTATGTTTGCATTGTTTGCATATGTTTGCTTGTTTAATGATTCTACTTGAGAATAGGAGTATTAAATATGCAGAGGCATTTAGTATGCAATTTTGAATAATAATTTTAGTGATTTGCTACAGTAGATAATGATAAGGTTTTTGTATTGGTTTATACTAACTTATCTCATGAGTTCTTGTTGAGTGTTGTGTTGATGAAGCTTTTGAGATATAGGAAAACCGTGATATGAGAAGAATTAAGGAGACAAAAAATCTCAAGATTGGGGATGCCCAAGGCATCCCAAGATAATATTTCAAGAAGTCTCAAGCATCTAAGCTTGGGGATGCCACGGTGGGCATCCCACCTTTCTTTTCCAACAATTATCGGTTAGTATCGGTTGAGCCTAAGTTTTTGCTTCATCACATGAGTTGTGCTATCCTTGGAATGTAATTTTATTTTGTTTTGCTTTGTGTTTTAAAAAATTACTTAGATCTTAAAGTTCTAAATAAAATAGAATCCTCAAATAGTTGCCAAGGAGGCTAAGTAAGTGGCTTTCACATCCTGTCAACGAAGTTCTTTCCTATGACATTTACTCTTGTGCTTCACTTATATCCTATGAGTAAATTGTTGAATAAATTGAATGTCATGAAGTTGAAATCACATCATTCCTAGTGTTAGCTTCACATTAGGTTTAGAAAGTGAAATCTTTTGAGGCTTGACAATCACAATATTGGTCATACAAGCAATTCATGAATAATTAGTATAAGGAAGAGAACTTTCACATGCAAATACACTATCATGGAATCCTTTTGTGATTGTGAGACCCCATCAAAATATTATATGCCAAAATTGTTGACGTTGGACAAGGAAGACAACGTAATAGTTTATGTTTGTTCATATTCACACAGAAGTTATGTTGGCATAGATCCTTTAACATGTGGTGCTTGCCCCCCATCTTTGCTAGCCAAAAATTCCGCACCAAGTAGAGATACTACTTGTGGATCCAAAAAACCCCTTAAACCCTAATCTTATTTTCAAGAGTCCATCATACCTACCTAAGGATTGAGTAAGATCCTTCAAGTAAGTTGTCATCGGTGCAATAAGGCAATAAAAATTGCTTCTAAAAGTGTGAGATCATTTAGTGTAAGAGAAAATTGAGCATTGTATGAACTTGTGATGGAAAAGTAATAAAAGCGACGGACTGCATAATAAAGGTTGCTATCACAAGGGGCAATATGACGTGACGTTTTTTCACTAAGGGGTTGAGCATACAAACAAATAAGCGCATGGAAACCTCTGCTTCCCTCTGCGAAGGGACTATCTTTTACTTTTATGTATTTACTTTTATGCAAAGAGTCAAAGTTCTTCTCTCTATTCCTTTTTATTTTTCTCTTTTGGCAAGTATCATTTTGTGAGGAAATATGTAGGAACATATATCCAGTTGAATATGGGTAGCATGAGTTATTATTGTTGACATCACCCTTGAGGTGAATACGTTGGGAGGCAAAACAATAAGCCCCTATCTTTCTATGTGTCTGGTTGAAATGTTTTGCTCATGTGTACGCGGAGAGTGTTAGAAATCATAGAAGACTATATGATGGTTCAGTATGTGGAGCTATTACTTAAACTCTATTGAATAAGTTGAATTGCAATTGCTTGTTGACTAAGGACATAGATTGTTGATTTTCAAGAGAATTCATTGTTTGAACCTTAACATGTGAATTGGTTGCTACTATAACATGAGAATTTAATAAGAAAGAATTGCTATTATGATGCTAGGAAAAGTGATTGAAATTATCATTGATCAAACTTATGCATTTTGCTAGCATTCACACTTCATAAATTATTTCTTTTATCATTTACCTACTCAAGGACGAGTAGGAATTAAGCTTGCGGATGCTGATACGTCTCGAACGTATCTATAATTTATGAAGTATTCATGTTGTTATTTTATCATTCTTGGGTGTTTTACAATCATTTTATAGCAACTTTATATCATTTTTGGGACTAACCTATTGACCCAGTGCCCAGTGCCAGTTGTTGTTTTTGCTTGTTTTTTACATCGCAGGAAATCAATATCAAACAGAGTCCAAACACCACGAAACTTTATGGAGATTTTTTTGGACCAGAAGGAACCCAATGGGTCAGAGCTGCACCTGGGGGTGCCCCAAGGGGGGCACAACCCACCAGGGCACGCCAGGGCCCCCGGGCGCGCCCAGGTGGGTTGTGCCCACCTCGGTGGCCTCCCACGCCCCTTCTTTGCACTATAAATTCCCAAATATTCCGAAACCCTTCAGGGTTAACCTAGATCAGAAGTTCCGCCTCCGCAGGGCTTCGTAGCCACGGAAAACCAATCTAGACCTGTTCCGACACCCTGCCGGAGGGAGGAATCATCTCCGATGGCCATCTTCATCATCCCTGCGTCCACCATGATGAGGAGCGAGTAGTCCACCCTCGGGGCTGAGGGTTTGTACCAGTGGCTGTGTGTTTAATCTCTCTCTCCCTCGTGATCTCTATCACGGGCATTGTTAATATAGTCGGATCATATGATGTTTCTCCCCTCTATACTCTTGTTGTGATGAATTAAATATTTACCCTTTGTAGTTTTGTCTTGTCGGATTGAATATTCAGAGATGAGAACACATGAGATATGTCTTGGGGTATGAATACTTGAGGTGACAATTGGGGTATCTTATTGATTCACTTGATATATGTTATGGCATTCAACTCGCGGATTCCCGCGGTGATATTTGGGTAATTTATGCATAGGGGTTGATGCACCTTTTTATTATCTTTTCTCCGACAAAAACATTGGGGTCTCCTTGTAGTTCTTTGTGTGGATTGAGTATTATGAATATGAATATGCTTTGGTGTTATTCTAGTACGAACTCTAGGATAGATCGAACAGAAAAAATAGCTTTGTGTTGTTTTAGTACGAACTCTTGAATAGATCGAATGGAAAGAATAGCTTTGTGGCGGTTTAGTACCCTACAAACATTTCCTATCTTTTGTTCTCCACCAATAGGAACTCAAGAGTGATTCTTCGTTACACTTCGAGGGATAATCATATGATCCAGCTATGTTTGCACTATTGAGAGATTGCACAAGCGAAAGTACGGGCCCTAGGCCTTGTTTTTAAGCATTGAAATACCGTTTTGTGCCCGTTTACTATTTGGTACCTTGCTGTTTTTATTTATTCATATTAAAAAAAATATTTCTACCATCTGTATTGCACTTTTATCACCATCTCTTCGCCGAACTAGTGCACCTGTACAATTTGCCATTGTATTGGGTGTGATGGGGACACAAGAGATTTCTTGTATTTGGTTGTAGGGTCATTTGAGAGAGACCATCTTCATCCTACACCTCTCACGGGTTGATAAACCTTAGCTCATCCACTTGAGTGAAAATTGCTACTGTCCTACAAAACTCTGCGCTTGGATGTGTTTGGGAACGCAGTAATTTCCAAAAATTTCCTATGCACATGTAAGATCATGGTATACATAGCTACGATAGGGAAGAGTGTTGTCTACGTACCCTCATAGACCGTAAGCAGAAGCATTATGAGAACGCGGTTGATGTAGTCGTACGTCTTCACGATCGTCCGATCCTAGCACCGAAGGTACGACACCTCCACGATCTGCACACGTTTGGCTCGGTGACGTCCCATGAACTCACGATCCAATAGAGTGTCGAGGGAGAGCTTCGTCAGCACGATGGAGTGATGATGGTGATGATGATGCTACCCGAAGAGGGCTTCGCCTAAGCACCGCTACGATATGACCGAGGTGGATTATGGTGGAGGGGGGCACCGCACATGGCTAAGAGATCAATGATCAACTTGTGTGTCTATGGGGTGGCCCCCTCCACCATATATAAAGGATTGGAGGAGGGGGAGGGGGCGGCATCCTAGGCGCGCCCCAAGGGGCGTCCTACTCCCACTGGCAGTAGGATCCCCCCTTCCCTAGTTGGATTAGGAGAGAAGGAAGGGGGAGGAAGGAGGAAGGAAAGGGGGGCTCGGCCCCCTTCCCAATTCAGATTGGGCTTAGGGGCGCGCCCCTCCTTTTCTCCCTTCTCGCTCCCACTATGGCCAAATAAGGGTCGTATACCTCTCGGGGGGTTCGGGTAACCTCCCGGTACATCGGTAAATGCCCAATCTTGCTCGGAACGATTCGGATGTCCAAATATAGTCGTCCAATATATCAATCTTTTTGTATCGACCATTTCGAGACTCCCCTTCATGTCCATGATCATATCCGGGACTCCGAACTACCTTTGGTACATCAAAACACATAAACTCGTAATACGATCATCACCGTATGTTAATCGTGCGGACCCTACGGGTTCAAGAACTATGTAGACATGACCGAGACACATCTCCGATCAATAACCAATAGCGGAACCTGGATGCTCATATTGGTTCCTACATATTCTACGAAGATCTTTATTGGTCAAACCTCATAACGATATAAATTGTTCCCTTTGTCATTGGTATGTTACTTGCCTGAGATTTGATCGTCGGTATCTCAATACCTAGTTCAATCTCATAACCGGCAAGTCTCTTTACTTGTTCCGTAATGCTACATCCCGTAACTAACTCATTAGCTACATTTCTTGCAAGGCTTATAGTGATGTACATTATCGAGAGGGCCCAGAGATACCTCTCCGACAATCGGAGTGACAAATACTAATCTTGATATATGCCAACTCAACAAACACCATCGGAGACACCTGTAGAGCACATTTATAATCACCCAGTTACGTTATGACGTTTGGTAGCACACAAAGTGTTCCTCCGATATTCGGGAGTTGCATGATCTCATAGTCATAGTAACATGTATAAGTTATGGAGAAAGCAATAGCAACAAACTAAACGATCATCGTGCTAAGATAACAGATGGGTCAAGTTAATCACATAATTCTCTAATGATGTGATCCCGTTAATGAAATGACAACTCATGTCTATGGTTAGGAAATATAACCATCATTGATTCAACGAGCTAGTGAAGTAGAGCCAAACTAGTGACACTCCGTTTGTCTATGTATTCACACATGTACTAAGTTTCCAGTTAATACAATTCTAGCATGAATAATAAACATTTATCATGATATAAGGAAATGTAAATAACAACTTTATTGTTGCCTCTAGGGCATATTTCCTTCAGTCTCCCACTTGCACTAGAGTCAATAATCTATATTACATTGTAATGATTCTAACACCCATGGAGTCTTGGTGCTGATCATGTTTTGCTCGTGAGAGAGACTTAGTCAATGGGTCTGCAACATTCAGATCCATATGTATCTTGCAAATCTCTATGTCTCCCTCCTTGACTTGATCGCGGATGGAATTTGTAACATCCCAAATTTCCAATTTGTAATGTTATACATTAGATCATCATTGCATAGCATATTTTATTGCTGTTGGGCTTGATACAGAAATTCTACGCAACTCAAGGACCCACGGAGAGAGTTGGGGATTTCGTGATTTTCATATTTTGAGTTTTCTCAAATTTCGAAAATAGGATCATTTGATTTTATTTATTTTATCTTCAATTATTTCTATTATAAAAATATGAGAGAGGGAATAAAATGATTTTCCCAAAATAAAGAAATATTGAGAATTTAATAATAAAATCAAATAAGTTTTTGTTTTGAAGTTTTTCGCAGTTTTATTTGAATTTAGGAAAAATTGCACGTTTTCAAAAACTGCATTTAGGGCCAAGAAAATGTTCATCCTGTTCTAAATATTTTATTTAGACGATGAAAATTTGCTTTGGCAATTTTAGATTTTTATTTATTTTTTTAGGATTTTTCTTAGTTCGGTGGAATTATTTTAAAAAAAACCTGCGCGCCTGACTGGGCCAAAGGCCCAGCCGAGCCAGACTCGGAGAGTCCGAGCCGGAGCCGCCGCCGCCTCTCGACCCCTCCCCAAGTTGGACGCCGCCGCCCCCCTCCCTCCTTTAAATACCACCCCGGGGCCCCCCTGGAGCCCCGCCGCCGCCGCACCCCACGCCGCCCACGCCGCCGCAAGCCGCAGCCCGCGCCGCCGCCT
>NC_041390.1:374345429-374353487 GCF_002162155.2 Triticum dicoccoides
GCCGCCGCCTTGCGCCCAGCCACCGCAGCCGCCGCCCCGCCGCCTTGTGTCGCCGACACCGTTGCCGCCCCGCCACCCCATGCCGCCCGGAACCCTGCTGGAGCCCCGCCGGAGTGCGAGCCGAGGTAGCCGTCGCCGCCCGGTTTTCCGACAAAAACTAATCCAGTTTTTTTAGAAAACCCTAGTTTTGTTTTTTTGAATAGATCGGTTTTTCTGGTTTATTTATTTAGCGAGTGTTTGCTCGTTCGTTCGTTTTAACGAACGCGTTCATCATTTAGTTCCAGAAAACGAACATTTGTTCATTATTCTGTTCGTCGTTTTCCTTTTTCTCGGATTATTCTGCGATTATTTCTGATTGCGATTTCTGATCCAATTTTCTTTTTAGTATATCTTTTCGCTCGTTTATCGGAATCAGGCGATTCAAGCGCCTGGAGTTTCGTCTCGAAACCCTCATTCCATTTAACCAACTCAAATAAATTTTGCCTCTGTAAAATTTGACCTAGATCCAGATTAGTAAACGAAGTTTGTCTCTTTTGTCGTTTGTCTTTCGTTGCTTCGTTCGATTTGATTTCTTTTGCCAACCGGAGTTCTTAAGTTGGACTTTCTGGTTAGATCTCTTATTTGAGTTTTACCTGTGCATTAGTTGAGAGCTTATTGTATACTTGTTTGTTTGTTTGCGTTAGATTACCCGGAGTGCGTCGCTTGCTACTTCGAATCCTCAGGTTTCACGGATTATCAGGAAGGCAAGTAACACTTTGATCATACCTCCTACTACCCAATTTTTATTGCATTAGATCAATCCTCAAACATTGCATGATTAGGATCTAATTAAATTGTGGGTTTTGGGAAGTAGATGAGGTAGTACGTATTACCTGTTTCTTTATCAAACCCTGGGAGTTACTTCTATGTTTGCTTATATTGCCATGCTATGCTAGTAGACGTGGATTGGGTGAGTGTATCCATGACAGATGTGAGATTGTTAATTAATGGTTTATTTAAGGTGGCAACTTAAAGACACATCTGGGTGGATTGAGGAACCTAGGTATTCCAGCGATTGCCTGTTTTTCTTTTGGACCGCCACCCAGGCTCAAAGGGATCATGAGATTATTCATACTAGAAACTTCCATGTGCAGCCACAAGCTACTATGGGCTCTAGCATAGTTGATTAAGTCGTGCCAACTCTTATAGTGGTAGACTAGAAGATGTAGGGAAAGTAGGTGTAACGGTCTACCCGATCGTAAGGTGCTAGCACTTCTGAAAATCTATGTCTCCGTCATCCGTTTCTCAAACACCATGTAGTGCGAGAACCCCAACGGAGGAGATCGAGTCTTTTGGGGAAAAGTGCGCAAACCTCTGCAGAGTGTATAAACTAATCATGGTTAGCCATGTCCCCGGTTATGGACAACTTGAGTATCTAGTACCTGGATTATCATGTGAATCTCATCATGTTACTCTAATTAATTTTTTTGGGTTTTAATGATGATGCTTAATTGGGATTGAGAGGGTGTCTACATTCTCAATGTTTAACAACTACCATGATAGTTAAATAAAAATTTATTCCTTTGCGGTAGGGGAAAATTGGCTTTACGCAAAAACTGTAACCATAGAGCTTTCCACCAGCCAAATATGCATGTAGTATAGCCTTAATCTTTCATTGCTCTCTATGTGTTACTTTGCCAGCATATTCCATGTGCTGACCCGTTTCGGGCTGCAACGTTCATGTTGCAGACTTTTCAAACGACAAGTAAGGAGTCTTTTAGGTCGTGGTGCTATACTCAGTGATGCCGTTGGAGTTGATGGACTCATTTATTTTCCAAGCCTTCTGTTGTTAACGTTATTAGATGGCCTTAAGCCATATTTATTGTAATAAGTTCTCTTTTGAGACACTCGTTGTAATAAGTGTGTGATTGCTACTCTGTTATAAATCCTTCAAGTACTGTGCGGTGTCAACATTACAGATCCAGGGATGACACTGGAGCATAGAGATCGGACCGTTTGAGGTCTGGTTGCTACAAGATGGTATCAGAGCACACGCTGACTGTAGGACACGACCACTAAGCTAAAGCCCTAGATCACTACTCACTCTTCTCATTCTGACTCCTCATCTTTTCTATTTTTTTAGGATGGCGGATGCAAGGAACAAGTTTACACAACCAGATGACGATACACCGTTCGGATGTCACTTGAAGGAAGTCACTAGATACCTGAACATCAGAGTACCAAGCTTCACCGGAACCTACAACGCCACTTTACCTAAAGAGGAGCGCTGGATGATTCAAGTTCAAGTTCCAGGAAGGATGTTCATGCCAGTCACCAAGCCCATAGAGTTTTCCTTTGATGCACCAACCTGGAGTCTAGGAAAGAGCATGGCAGCTCACATCGCCATGGGACGTATTGGAGAAGTTTACCGCAATGATCTCAAGGATACTATCTACCAGATTTGTGGGCGCCGAGACGAGCACTGGGAGATGATCAGTACCAAGAAGGATAGATCAATCGCAGCTTCATCCAGGAGTTAAACCAGCACATTCGACGTTAGGAGAACCAGATGTGCACAGACATGATAGATCTGAAGAAGGCAAGGACAAGAATCAAGAAACTAGAGGAAGAACTCAAGGCTACACGTGAAGATTATGAAGAGGAAATCGAAGTACTAGTGGAGAAGAATGACGACCTGATCAAGAAGATCAGAATATTCATGGGAGGCCCTACACCAGTAGAAGAAGACGAAGAACCCAAGGAGATTCGCCCAGAAGACTACATCATCATCGACAACACCGACTCGGACCCAGATGATAGCAATGATGACTATGTTGATGAAGCTGGAGCGGATATCATGGAGTCTGCAATCGAAGAATATTTCTAGTAGACCACCCCATCAGTAGTAGTAGTCCACCATGTAAATATAGTAGTCCGAGCACTTTTGCGATAGTTAGACCGATTGTATGCCCTTGTTTGATTGAATGAAGTGAATTGTTTGCTTTTGCCTCATGTGCATATGGGTAGTGTTTTCTCTTTAGACCCCTCTCTATTCTTAAATCTCATCCTTTCTAAACCCATCAGATGCCTCCGAGACGTGACCCCGGATTTACCTTCCCACCGGAGGTCACTCAGTTGATCCAGCAGCAAAATACGTTGATGCAGTTACTGTTGATTACTTAGTCCAGTATCAGAATAAGGGGAACAAGAAAAACAACCCACCACCACCACCAACTGTTGATTACTTAGCCCATTTTCTTAGGCTGAATCCGCCGGTGTTCTCTAGAAGCACCGAGCCTATAGTACTAGATGATTGGCTCCGCAAGACAGCAAGGGAGTTGACCAGGGCAGGATGCATAGATGCGGAAAAGGTGAAGTTTGCCGCACATCAGCTTGAAGGACCTGCAGCATCATGGTGGGAGAATTTCACAGCCACTTTCCCTATCGACACTATCACATGGGACCAGTTCCAGCAGGCTTTCCGTATTGCCCATGTTTCAGCAGTAGCTATGGCCATGAAGAAGCGTGAGTTTCACAACTTGCGCCAAGGAGGACAGACAGTTGGCCAGTATGTGGATGACTTTAGTAAGCTAGCATGTTATGCCCCAGATGACGTTGCTACGGATGCAGCTAAGCAGGAGAAGTTTCTTGAAGGACTGAATGATGAGTTGAGCATGCAGTTGATGGTAGCAACCTTCAACAACTACTAGGAGTTGGTAGATCATGCTCTTATGATTGAAGGGAAGCAGCAGCAAATTGAGAACCGCAAGAGGAAGTATGGACAAGGGAAGTACAATTCTGGAGCTCAGCAAAAGCCGTGTTTTACCCCTAGACCGGGAGGACCTTTTTAGCATACCCATGGAGGAGGTATCTCGCATAATCATAATGGCCCCAAAAATGGTAATGGGAATGGAGGAAGCAACGGTCAGAACCGTACCAACCCATCAACCCCAGCCAAGAGAGACCTGAGCCAAGTCACTTGCTTTAAGTGCCAGAAGACCAGACATTATGCCAATGAATGTCCTGAATCCCAGAATGGAAATGGCAATGGAAGCTCTGGGAAGAAACCGAACCCTTTCAATAGGGGACAGGTGAACCACGTAAATGTGGAGGAGGTTGAAGAGCAGTCGGATGCAATAATCGGTAAGTTTTTGGTTAAGTCTTTTACTACAATCGTTCTTTTTGATACTGGTGCATCGCATTCATACATATCAAGGGGATTTGTGGATAAGTATAACCTACCCACTAAGGTTCTTAGAACACCTATGTTAGTAAGCTCACCAGGAGCAGAGTATATGGCCAGCAAAAGATGTTTTCGAGTGCCATTGAGTATAGGTAGGCATGTGTTTCCCACGGATTTGATCATTTTGGAATCGCAAGGTTTGTAGGTAATTCTGGGTATGGATTGGCTGTCGATGTATGGAGGACACATCGATTGCGCCAGTAAGTCGATTTTGCTTACCACCCCAGAAGGAAGAAGGAACAAGTATGTATCCCGGCATGTGCTAAAGAGGACTCAAGTAAATTCCTTAAGAGGAGTTGTGCAGGAGGAAGTACTAGTAATGAAGGATTTCTCTGATGTATTTCCAGAGGAGTTGCCAGGCATGCCACCGGATAGAGATATTGAGTTTTTTATTGAACTTCTGCCGGGCACATGACCGATATCTAAAAGACCATATAGGATGCCCGCAAAGGATTTGGTGGAGATTAAGAAGCAGATTAAAGAGTTACTGAATAAAGGATATATTCGCCCTAGTTCTTCACCTTGGGGATCGCTAGTACTTCTAGTGGAGAAGAAGGATGGATCGTTAAGGATGGTTGTTGATTATCGAGGATTGAATGAAGTAACCATCAAGAACAAGTACCCACTACCAATGATGAATGATCTGTTTGACCGATTGCAAGGAGCTAAGGTATTTTCCAAGATCGATTTGCCATCAGGATACCATCAGTTGAAGATCCGAGAACAGGATTTACCTAAGACGGCTTTTACCACCAGGTATGGGCTGTACGAGTACACCGTTATGTCATTTGGGATGACTAACACACCTGCATATTTTATGAACATGATGAACAAAGTGTTTATGGAGTTTTTGGATAAGTTCGTCATAGTGTTCATTGATGATATTCTAGTTTACTCGAAGAATGCAGAGGAGCATAAGGAGCATTTGCGTTTGGTACTTGAGAAGCTCAGAGAACATCAGTTATATGCCAAGTTTAGCAAATGTGAGTTTTGGTTGAAGGAAGTTGGATTCCTCGGACACGTTATATCCGGAGAAGGTATAGCAGTAGATCCCACCAAGGTTGACACTGTGACAAAATTGGGAAGTGCCAACAACAGTTGGAGAGATCCGGAGTTTTCTTGGACTCGCAGGATACTACCGGAGATTCATTGAAAATTTCTCAAAGATTGCGAATCCTATGAAAGAGTTGTTGAAGAAAGATACCAAGTTCAAATGGACTGAGGAATGTGAGGCCAGTTTCCAGGAGTTGAAGAAACGTTTGGTTACATCACCAGTATTGATTTTGCCGGACCAGAACAAGGATTATGAGGTGTATTCCGACGCTTCACATCGAGGACTTGGAGCAGTACTTAAGCAGGAAGGAAGAGTTGTTTCATATGCCTCACGACAGCTTAAGCCTCATGAGTTGAATTATGCCACGCATGATTTGGAGTTAGCAGCCGTAGTGCATGCATTGAAGACCTGGAGACACTTTCTCACTGGAAACCATTGTGAGGTGTACACGGATCACAAGAGCTTGAAGTATATTTTCACGCAGAAGGAGTTGAATATCAGGCAAAGGAGATGGTTGGAGCTCATCAAGGATTATGATATGAGATTGCATTATCATCCCGGAAAGGATAATGTAGTAGCTGACGCATTAAGCCGTAAAAGCCACGTCAACACCCTAATGACGGGAGATTTACCAAGGGAGTTAGCCGAGAATCTTCATGAGCTATGTTTGGAGGTAGTCCCGAGAGGCTATGTAGTAGCATTGGAGATTCAGTCTACTTTGATGGATAAGATCAGAGAAGCTCAGAGGACTGACAAGGAAGTTGCCTCCATAAAGGAGAAAATGAGCAAAGGAAAAGCTAAACGATTTCGTGAGGATGAGCACGATACCCTATGGTTTAAAGATCATGTTTATGTGCCCACTCACCCGGAGATCAGGAAGTTAATTCTACAGGAAGCTCATGATTCACCATATTCGATTCACCCAGGAAATACCAAGATGTATTTGGATTTGAAGGATACTTTTTGGTGGACCGGAATGAAGAAGGATATTGTGGAGTATATAGCAGTCTGTGATGTATGTCAGAGAGTAAAGGCAGAGCATCAGAAGCCAGCAGGATTGTTACATCCATTGCCAATACCAGAATGGAAGTGGGATAAGCTAGGCATGGATTTTATTACGGGTTTGCCCAGAACTCGTTCAGGCTATGACTCGATATGGGTTGTAGTCGATCGTTTGACTAAAGTAGCTCATTTCATCCCAGTAAAGACCACTTACACCAGTGCTAAGTTGGTAAAGATATACATGACCAGGATCGTATGTCTGCATGGAGTTCCAAGGAGCATTGTATCAGATAGAGGAGCCCAGTTTACCTCAAAGTTCTGGAATCAATTGCACGAAACTTTGGGTACCAGGCTAGAGTTCAGTACAGGTTTTCATCCGCAGACAGATGGACAAACCGAGAGAGTCAATCAGATTTTGGAGGACATGCTGAGAGCTTGTGCGCTAGATTATGGATCTAGATGAGACGACAATTTGCCGTACGCGGAGTTCTCTTACAACAACAGTTATCAATCCAGTTTGAAGATGGCCCCTTTCGAAACCTTGTACGGAAGGAGGTGCAGGACCCCATTGTCGTGGGATGAAGTTGGAGACCGACAGTTGTTTGGACCGGCTCTGATTAAGGAGTCTGAACAGAAGGTGAAATTGATTCGTGATAGGCTCAAGGTAGCCCAGTCCAGGCAGAAGAGCTACGCGGATTCAAAATGCAAGGAGATAGTTTACAAAGTCGGAGATCGAGTTTATCTTCGAGTATCTCCACTTCGAGGAGTTATGCGCTTTGGAGTTAAGGGAAAGTTAGCGCCACATTTTGTAGCACCATACAAGGTTTTGGAGCGTATGGGAGAAGTAGCCTACAAATTGGAATTGCCCGAAGGATTGTCAGGAGTTCACGTCGTATTCCATGTTTCCCAGTTGAAGAAATGCAACGCAGAGATGGCTGATATACCGCTGAGAGATACAGTGCCGCTGGAAGAGATTCAGTTGGACAGTGATTTGACTTATGAGGAGAAACCAGTCAAGATTCTTGAGTATGCCAGCCGAGTCACCCGCAGCAAGGTCATCAAGTTTTGCAAAGTTCAGTGGAGCCACCACACGGAGGATGAAGCCACCTGGGAGCGAGAGGAAGATCTGCTGAAGGACCACCCTCACCTATTTTCTAGCCAACCCGAATCTCGGAGAGAGTTGGGGATTTCGTCATTTTCATATTTTGAGTTTTCTCAAATTTTGAAAATAGGATCATTTGATTTTATTTATTTTATCTTCAATTATTTCTATTATAAAAAATATGAGAGAGGGAATAAAATGACTTTCCCAAAATAAAGAAATATTGAGGATTTAATAATAAAATCAAATAAGTTTTTGCTTTGAAGTTTTTCGCTGTTTTATTTGAATTTAGGGAAAATTGCACGTTTTTAAAAACTGCATTTAGGGCCAAGAAAATGTTCATCCTGTTCTAAATATTTTATTTAGACAGTGAAAATTTGCTTTGGAAATTTAAGATTTTTTTTTCTTTTTTAGGATTTTTCTTAGTTCGGCGGAATTTTTTTTTTTTTAAAAACCTGCGCGCCTGACTGGGGCAAAGGCCCAGCCGAGCCAGGCCAGCCCGCCAGGCGCCACCGCCTCCTCGCCCGTGCTGCCGCCGGACTCGAAGAGTCCGAGCCGGAGCCGCCGCCGCCTCCCGACCCCCTCCCCAAGTCGGCCGCCGCCGCCCCCCTCTCTCCTTTAAATACCACCCCGGGGCCCCCCCTGGAGCCCCGAGACGCCGCCGCCGCACCCCACGCC
>NC_041390.1:374354123-374368987 GCF_002162155.2 Triticum dicoccoides
GCCGCCTTGCGCCGCCGACGCCATCGCCGCCCCGCCACCCCGCGCCACCTGGAACCCCGCCGGAGCCCCACCGGAGTCCGAGCCGAGGTAGCCGTCGCCGCCCGGTTTTTTGAGAAAAACCAATCCAGTTTTTTTTGAAAACCCTAGTTTTGTTTTTTTAAATAGATCAGTTTTTCCGGTTTATTTATTTAGCAAGCGTTCGCTCGTTCGTTCGTTTAACGAATGCATTCATCGCTTAGTTCCATAAAACGAACGTTCGTTCGTTATTCTGTTCATCGTTTTTCTTTTTCTTGAATTATTCCGCGATTATTTCTGATCGCGATTTCTGATCCGATTTTCGTTTTAGTATATCTTTTCGCTCGTTTATCGAAATCAGGCGATTCAAGCGCTTGGAGTTTTGTCTCGAAACCCTCTTTCTGTTTAACCAACTCAAACAAGTTTTTGCCTCTATAAAATTTGACCTAGATCCAGATTAGTAAACGAAGTTTGTTTTTTCGCCGTTTGTCTTTCGTTGCTTCGTTCGATTTGATTTCTTTTGCCAACTGGAGTTCTTAAGTTGGACATTCTGGTTAGATCTCTTATTTGAGTTTTACCTATGCATTAGTCGAGTGCTTATTGTATGCTTGTTTGTTTGTTTGCGTTAAAGTACCCGGAGTGCGCCGCTTGCAACTTCCAATCCCTAGGTTTCACGGATCATCAGCAAGGCAAGTAACACTTTGATCATACCTCCTACTACCCAGTATTTATTGCATTAGATCAATCCTCAAACATTTCATGATTAGGATCTAATTAAATTGTGGGTTTTGGGAAGTAGATGAGGTAGTACCTACTACCTGTTTCTTTATCAAACCCTGGGAGTTACTTCTACGTTTGCTTATATTGCCATGTTATGCTAGTAGACGTGGATTGGGTGAGTGTATTCATGACAGATGTGAGATTGTTAAGTAATGGTTTATTTAAGGTGGCAACTTAAAGACACATCTGGGTGGATTGAGGCACATGGGTATTCCAGCGATTGCCTATTTTTCTTTTGGACCGCCACCTAGGCTCAAAGGGATCATGAGATTATTCATACTAGAAACTTTCGTGTGCAGCCACAAGCTACTATGGGTTCTAGCATAGTTGATTAAGTCGTGCGAACGCTTACAGTGGTAGATTAGCAGATGTAGGGGAAAGTAGGTGTAACGGTCTACCCGATCGTAAGGTGCTAGCACTTCTGAAAATCTATGTCTCCGTCATACATTTCTCAAAAACCATGTAGTGCGAGAACCCCAATGGAGGAGATCGAGTCTTGTGGGGAAAAGTGCGCAAACCTCTGCAGAGTGTATAAACTAATCATGGTTAGCCGTGTCCCCGGTTATGGACAACTTGAGTATCTAGTACATGGATTATCAGGTGGAGCTCATCATGTTACTCTAATTAATTTTGTTGGGTTTTAATGATGATGCTTAATTCGGATTGAGAGGGTGTCTACACTCTCAGTGTTTAACAACTACCATGATAGTTAAATAAAAACTTATTTCTTTGCAGTAGGGAAAAATTGGCTTTACGCAAAAACTATAACCATAGAGCTTTCCACCAGCCAAATATGCATGTAGTATAGCCTTAATCTTTCATTGCTCTCTATGTGTTACTTTGCCAGCATATTCCATGTGCTGACCCGTTTTGGGCTGCAACGTTCATGTTGCAGACTTTTCAGACAACGAGTAAGGAGTCTTTTTGGTCGTGGTGCTATACTCAGTGATGCCGTTGGAGTTGATGGACTCATTTATCTTCCAAGCCTTCCGTTGTTAACGTTATTACATGGCCTTAAGCCATATTTATTGTAATAAGTTCTCTTTTGAGACACTCGTTGTAATAAGTCTGTGATTGCTACTCTGTTATAAATCCTTCAAGTACTGTGCGGTGTCAGCATTGCTGATCCAGGGATGACACTGGAGCATAGAGATCGGACCGTTTGAGGTCTGGTCGCTACAGAATTGAAGTGTCTCTTGATGTGCTTGGTTCTCTTGTGAAATCTGGATTCCTTTGCCAAGGCAACTGCACCAGTATTGTCACAAAAGATTTTCATTGGACCCGATGCACTAGGTATGACACCTAAATCGGATATGAACTCCTTCACCCAAACTCCTTCATTTGCTGCTTCCGAAGCAACTATGTATTCTACTTCACACGTAGATCTCACCATGACGCTCTGCATGGAACTGCACCAACTGACAGCTCCACCATTTAATAAAAACACATATCTGGTTTGTGGCTTAGAGTCATCCGAATCAGTGTCAAGGCTTGCATCGACGTAACCATTTATGATGAGCTCTTTGTCACCTCCATATACGAGAAACATATCCTTAGTCCTTTTATGTATTTTAGGATATTCTTGACCACTGTCCAGTGATCCACTCCTGGATTACTTTGGTATCTCCCTGCTAAACTGATAGCAAGGCACACATCAGGTCTGGTACACAGCATTTCATACATGATAGAGCCTATGGCTGAAGCTTAGGGAACACCTTTCATTTTTTTTCTCTATCTTCTGAAGTGCTTGGGCATTGAGTCTGACCCAACTTCACACCTTGTAATACAGGCAAGAACCCTTTCTTTGCCTAATCCATTTTCAACTTCTTCAAAAATTTATCAAGGTATGTGCTTTTTGAAAGTCCAATTAAGCGTCTTGATCTATCTCTATAGATCTTGATGCCCAATATATAAGCAGCTTCATCGAGGTCTTTCATTGAAACATTCTTATTCAAGTATCCTTTTATGCTATTCAGAAATTCAATATCATTTCCGATCAACAATATGTCATCTACATATAATACATAAATGCTACGGAGCTCCCACTCACTTTCTTGTAAATACAGGCTTCTCCAAAAGTCTGTATAAAACCATATGCTTTGATCACACTATCAAAGCGTATATTCCAACTCCGAGACGCTTGCACCACTCCATAAATGGATCGCTGGAGCTTGCACACTTTGTTAGCACCTTTTGGATCGACAAAACCTTCTGGTTGCATCATATACAACTCTTCTTTAAGATATCCATTAAGGAATGTAGTTTTGACATCCATTTGCCAAATTTCATAATCATAAAACGCGGTAATTGCTAACATGATTCGGGCGGACTTAAGCATCGCTATGGTCAGAAGGTCTCATCGTAGTCAACACCTTGAACTTGTCTAAAACCTTTTGCAACAACTCGAGCTTTGTAGACAGTAATATTACGGCCAGCGTCGGTCTTCTTCTTGAAGATCCATTTATTCTCTATGGCCTGCTGATCATCGGGCAAGTCAACCAAAGTCCATAATTTGTTCTCATACATGGATCCCATCTCAGATTTCATGGCCTCAAGCCATTTTGCGGAATTTGGGCTCATCATCGCTTCCTCATAGTTCGTAGGTTCGTTATGGTCAAGTAACATGACTTCCAGAACAGGATTACCGTACCACTATGGTGTGGATCTTACTCTGGTTGACCTACGAGGTTCGGCAGTAACTTGATCAGAAGTTTCATGATCATCATCATTAGCTTCCTCACTTACTGGTGTAGGAATTACTAGAACTGATTTCAGTGATGAAGTACTTTACAATAAGGGAGAAGGTACAATTACCTCGTCAAATTCTACTTTCCTCCCACTCACTTCTTTCGAGAGAAACTCGTTCTCTAGAAAGGATCCATTCTTAGCAACGAAAATCTTGCCTTCGAATCTATGATAGAAGGTGTACCCAAAAGTCTCCTTTTGGTATCCTATGAAGACACGTTTCTCCAATTTGGGTTCGAGCTTGTCAAGTTGAAGCTTTTTCACATAAGCATCGCAGCCCTAAACTTTAAGAAACGACAACTTGGGTTTCTTGCCAAACCACAGTTCATAAGGTGTCGTCTCAACGGATTTAGATGGTGCCCTATTTAACATGAATGCAGCCGTCTCTAAAGCATAACCCCAAAACGATAGCGGTAAATCAGTGAGAGATATCATAGATCGCACCATACCTAATAAAGTGCGGTTAGGATGTTCGGACACACCATTACGTTGTGGTGTTCCAGGTGGCGTGAGTTGCGAAACTATTCCGCATTGTTTCAAATGAAGTTCAAACTCATAATTCAAATATTCACCTCCACGATTAGATCATAGAAACTTGATTTTCTTGTTACAATGATTTTCCACTTCACTCTGAAATTCTTTGAACTTTTCAAATGTTTCAAACTTATGTTTCATTAAGTAGATATACCCATATCTGCTCAAATCATCTATGAAGGTGAGAAAATAACGATATCCGCCGCGAGCTTCAATGTTCATTGGACCACATATATTAATATGTATGATTTCCAATAACTCTATTGCTCGCTCCATTGTTCCGGAGAATGGAGTTTTAGTCATCTTGCCCATGAGGCATGGTTTGCAAGTACCAAGTGATTCATAATTAAGTGATTCTAGAAGTCCATCAGAATAGAGTTTCTTCATGCGCTTTACACCAATATGACCTAAACGACAGTGCCACAAATAATTTTCACTATCATTATCAACGCTGCATCCTTTGGCTTCAATACTATGAACATGTGTATCACTACTTTCAAGATTTAGTAAAAGTAGACCACTCATCAAGGGTGCATGACCATAAAAGATATTACTCATATAAATAGAACAACCATTATTCTCTGATTTAAATGAATAACTGTCTCACATCAAACAAGATCCAGATATAATGTTCATGCTCAATGTTGGCACCGAATAAGAATTATTTAGGTCTAAAACTAATCCTGAAGGTAGATGTACAGGTAGCATGCCGACGGCGATCACATCGACTTTGGAACCATTTCCCACGCGCATCGTCACCTCGTCCTTAGCCAATCTTCGCTTAATCCGTAGACCTTGTTTCGAGTTGCAAATGTTAGAATCTGAACCAGTATCAAATACCCAGGCACTACTGCGAGCATTAGTAAGGTACACATCAATAACATGTATATCAAATATACCTTTCACTTTGTCGTCCTTCTTCTCCGCCAAATACTTGGGGCAGTTCTGCTTCCAGTGACCAGTTCCATTGCAGTAGAAGCACTCAGTGACCAGTTCTGCTTAGGTCCAGACTTGGGTTTCTTCACTTGAGCAGCAACTAGCTTGTTGTTCTTCTTGAAGTTCCCCTTCTTCCCTTTACCCTTTTTCTTGAAACTGGTGGTCATGTTTACCATCAACACTTGATGCTCCTTCATGATTTCTACCTCCGCAGCCTTTATCATTGCACAGAGCTCAGGAGTCGTCTTATCCATCCCTTGCATATTATAGTTTATCACGAAGCTCTTGTAGCTTGGTGGCAGTGATTGAAGAACTCTGTCAATGACACTATCATCAGGAAGATTAACACCCAGTTGAGTCAAGTGGTTGTGGTACCCAGACATTCTGAGTATATGTTCACTGACAAAACTATTCTCCTCCATCTTGCACCTGTAGAACTTATTGGAGACTTCATATCTCTCAATCCGGGCATTTTCTTGAAATATTAACTTCAACTCCTGGAACATGTCATATGCTCCATGACGTTCAAAACGTCGTTGAAGTATCGGTTCTAAGCCGTAAAGCATGGCACACTGAACTATCGTGTAGTCATCAGCTTTGCTCTACCAGGTGTTCACAACATCTGGCGTTGCTCCTGCAGCGGGTTTGTCAGTTGTCACCTAGCGGTGCTTCAGGACGTAATTCTTCTGTGCAGCAATGAGGATAATCCTCAAGTTATGGACCCAGTCCGTGTAGTTGCTACCATCATATTTTAACTTAGATTTCACTAGGAACGCATTAAAATTCAACGGAACAATAGCACGGGCCATCTATCTGCGACAACATAGACATGCAAAATACTATCATGTACTAAGTTCATGATAAATTAAATTTCAATTAATGAAATTACTTAAGAACTCCCACTTAGATAGACATCCCTCTAATCATCTAAGTGATCATGTGATCCACATCAACTATACCATGTCTGATAATCACGTGAGATGGCGTAGTTTTCAATGGTGAACATCACTATGTTGATCATATCTACTATATGAATCACGTTCGACCTTTCGGTCTCAGTGTTCCGAGGCCATATCTACATATGCTAGGCTCGTCAAGTTTAACCCGAGTATTCCGTGTGTGCAAAACTGGCTTGCACCCGAGTATTCCGTTGGATGTTAACGTAGAGCTTATCACACCCGATCATCACGTGGTGTCTCGGCATGATGTACTGTAGCAACAGTGCCTACTCAGGGAGAAAACTTATACCTTGAAATTTAGTAAGAGATCATCTTATAATGGTACTATCAAACTAAGCAAAATAAGATGCATAAAGGATAAACATCTCATGCAATCAATATAAGTGATATGATATGGCCATCATCATCTTGTGCCTTCGGTCTCCATCTCCAAAGCACCATCATGATCACCATCTTCACCGGCTTGACACCTTGATCTCCATCGAAGCATCGTTGTCGTCTCAACAACTATTGCTTCTACGACTATCGCTACTGCTTACTGATAAATTAAAGCAATTACATGGTGATTGCCTGTCATATGATAAAGCGACAACCATATGGCTCCTGCCAGTTGCCGATAATTGTGTTACAAAACATGATCATCTCATACAATAAAATTTAGCATCATGTCTTGACCATATCACATCACAACATGCCCTGCAAAAACAAGTTAGACGTCCTCTACTTTGTTGTTGCAAGTTTTATGTGGCTGCTACGGGCTGAGCAAGAACCGTTCTTACCTATGCATCAAAAACCACAATGCGGTATAGTGATTGCTTTTAGATCTTCAGAAAGAACCTTGTTCATTGAATCCGATTCAACTAAAGTTGGAGCAATTGACACCCACTAGCCACCTGTGTGCGAAGCACGTCGGTAGAACTAGTCTCGCGTAAGCGTACACGTAATATCGGTCTGGGCCGCTTCATCCAACAATACCGCTGAATCAAGAATCAACTAGTGACGGCAAGCAATATGTATATACCCACGCCCACAACTCCTTTGTGTTCTACTCGTGCATATAACATCAACGAATAGACCTGGCTCGGATACCACAGTTGGGGAACGCAGTAATTTCAAAAAAATTCCTACGCACACGCAAGATCATGGTGATGCATAGAAACGAGAGGGAAGAGTGTTGTCTACGTACCCTCGTAGAACGTAAGCGGAAGCGTTATGACAATGCGGTTGATGTAGTCCTACGTCTTCACGATAGACCGATCCTAGCACCGAAGGTACAACACGTCCGCGATCTGCACACGTTCGGCTCGGTGACGTCCCACGGACTCACAATTAGTAGAGTGTCGAGGGAGAGCTTCTTCAGCACAACGGCGTGATGATGGTGATGATGATGCTACCAGAACAGGGCTTTGCCTAAGCACCGCTACGATATGACCAAGGTGGATTATGGTGGAGGGCAGAACCGCACACGGCTACGAGATCAACGATCAACTTGTGTGTCTATGGGGTGCCCCCTCCCCCGTATATAAAGGAGTGGAGGAGGGGGAGGGGGCCGGCCTCCTAGGCGCGCCCCAAGGGGAGTCCTACTCCCACCGGGAGTAGGATTCCCCCCCCCCCTCCCTAGTTGGATTAGGAGAGAAGGAAGGGGGGGAGGGGGGAGGAAAGGGGGCCGGCTCCCTTCCCAATTCGGATTGGGCTTGGGGGGGCGCGCCCCCTCCTTTGCTCCCTTCTCCTCTATCCCACCATGGCCCAATAACGCCCATATACCTCCCGGGGGGTTCGGGTAACCTCCCAGTACTTTGGTAAATGCCCGATCTCACTCAGAACCATTCTGATGTCCAAATATAGTCGTCCAATATATCGATCTTTATGTCTCGACCATTTAGAAACTCCTCGTCATGTTCGTGATCATATCCGAGACTCCGAACTATGTTCGGTACATCAAAACACATAAACTCATAATACGATTGTCACCGAACATTAAGAATGCGGACCCTACGGGTTAGAGAACTATGTAGACATGACTGAGACATGTCTCCGGTCAATAACAAATAGAGGAACCTGGATGCTCATATTGGTTCCTACATATTCTACGAAGCTCTTTATCGGTCAAACCGCATAACGATATACGTTGTTCCCTTTGTCATCGGTATGTTACTTGCCCGAGATTTGATCGTCGGTATCTCAATACCTAGTTCAATCTCGTAACCAGCAAGTCTCTTTACTCGTTCCATAATGCTACATTCCGTAACTAACTCATTAGCTACATTGCTTGCAAGGCTTATAGTGATGTACATTACCGAGAGGGCCCCAAGATACCTCTCGGACAATCGGAGTGACAAATCCTAATATCGATCTATGCCAACTCAACAAACACCATTAGAGACACCTGTAGAGCACCTTTATAATCACCCAGTTACATTGTGTCATTTGAGAGTTGCATGATCTCATAGTCATAGGAACATGTATAAGTTATGGAGAAAGCAATAGCAACAAACTAAACGATCATCATGCTAAGCTAGCGGATGGGTCAAGTCAATCACATCATTCTCTAATGATGTGATCCCGTTAATCAAATGAAAACTCATGTCTATGGTTAGGAAACATAACCATCATTGATTCAACGAGCTAGTCAAGTAGAGGCAAACTAGTGACACTCTGTCTATGTATTCACACATGTACTAAGTTTCTGGTTAATACAATTCTAGCATGAGTAATAAACATTTATCATGATATAAGGAAATATAAATAACAACTTTATTATTGCCTCTAGGGCATATTTCCTTCAGGAGGCCCAACACGTGTCTGCAGGAATAAAGTTGCGTAGTAGACATCATATACACAATGTGAAAACAAAGTTCTTAGGATGTTTGATCCTAGAAGCCATTTGCACTTATACCAAAGTCGAGATGTAATCCAGCCACACTGTTGTCAGGCGTGTTATCCAGGGTGTATTCAAGCACAAGAAGTTCAAAGCTACTCCTTCATTTGTGAGGCATATTGTTCTTTTCAAGCTTACACAGGAAGATGACGTGGCATGCCTCCACAAACAATTTTATGAGTGGCAAGGCCACAAGGTTAACTTCAGGAAGGTTCACGGGATTGGGCTACTGCTAGAAATCCTCGATAATATTCATGGCAAGGTACGTCTTGTGTCCATCCCAAGTTAGATCGAGCCATGAAATAGTTGGCCCAACTAGTATTTAAAAGTAGTTTGGACTGTGTCTAATTATTAAAACCTTGCCTATTATCGAGCCCCCTAGGCCTAGTACTCCGTTTGAATCCGTCTACGGGAACTACTGCTACTTTTGTGTGCCCGTGAATTAGGTGAAAACCATCCTAATTGTTTCCGAAACAGATGCGTCCTCACTAGTTTTTCATGTAATATGGCATGCTAAGACATAAGTTGTCATAATTTATCATACGAGCAGTGTTTGTTCGATGAAATAGAGTACTTGTTCAAGAACTGTGTGCTGACGTATACAAAGGGTGCATAAGTCTGGTTAAGTACTTGTAAACATTGTTGGTGCTACCCCACTTGTAAGAAGTCATGCAAAACACGGCACATTGGCTCAGCTCGCTTCAACACTAGAAAAGTCGGCTATCGACCAACTAGAAATCCATAATCTGTTGTCTGACATATAAGCAACTACATATCTTGTTACAGTGGTTCATGCAGTTATTAAGGACACAATGTAAATTGCAAACGTTCACACACTAGTCCAGCGTTCATGTGTGATACGTCCATTTTGCATCATGCTTTTATATCGATATTTATTGCATTATGGGTTGTTAATACACATTATGTCACAATACTTATTCCTATTCGCTCTTATTTTACAAGGTTTGCACGAAAAGGAGCAGATATTAGAGACCTATTCTGCACAACTCCAAAAGTCCTGAAACTCTACGGAAGTTAGTTTTGGAATATATAAAAATATTGGGTGAAGAAAGCACCAGAGGGGCCACCCACCATCCACGAGGGTGGGGGGCGTGCCCTACCCTCCTGGGCGCGCCCCCCTATCTCGTGGGCCCCCTGGCAGGCCTCTAGTGCCCATCTTTGGCTATATGCAGTCTTTCGCCCTGGAAAAAAATCATAATCAAGCTTTCAAGATGAAGCGCAGCAGCCACGAGGCGGAACCTTGGCGAAACCAATCTAGGGCTCCGACGGAGCTGTTCTGCCGGGGAAGCATCCCTCCAGGAGGGGGAAATCATCACCATCGCCATCACCATCGATCCTCTCATCGGGAGGGGGTCAATCTCCATCAACATCTTCACCAGCAGCATCTCCTCTTAAACCCTAGTTCATCTCTTGTATCCAATCTTTGTCCCAAAACCTCAGATTGGTAACTGGGGGTTGCTAGTAGTGTTGATTACTCCTTGTAGTTGATGCTAGTTGGTTTATTCGGTGGAAGATCATATGTTCAGATCCTTTATGCATATTAATACCCCCCAGATTATGAACATGAATATGATTTGTGAGTAGTTATGTTTGTTCTTAAGGTCATGGGAGAAGTCTTGCTATAAGTAGTCATGTGAATTTGGTATTCGTTCGATATTTTGATGAGATGTATGTTGTCTTTCCTCTAGTGGTGTCATGTGAACGCCGACTACATGACACTTCACCATTGTTTGGGCCTAGGGGAAGTCATTGGGAAGTAATAAGTAGATGATGGGTTGCTAGAGTGACAGAAGCTTAAACCCTAGTTTATGCGTTGCTTCGTAAGGGCCTGATTTGGATCCATATGTTTCATGCTATGGTTATGTTTACCTTAATAGTTCTTTTGTAGTTGTGGATCCTTGCAACAGGGTTTAATCATAAGTGGGATGCTTGTCCATTGAAGGGCAGTACCCAAGCACCGGTCCACCCACATATCAAATTATCAAAGTAACGAACCCGAATAATACGAGTGGATGAAAACTAGCTTGATGATGATTCCCATGTGTCCTCGGGAGCGTTTTCCTTTATATAAGAGTTTGTCCAGGCTTGTCCTCTGCTATAAAAAGGATTGGGCCATCTTGCTGCACCTTATTTACTTTTATTACTTGTTACCCGTTACAAATTACCTTATCACAAAACTATCCGTTACCAATAATTTCAGTGCTTGCGGAGAATACCTTACTGAAAACTGCTTATTATTTCCTTCCTCTCCTTGTTCGGTTCGACACTCTTACTTGTTAAAAGGACTATGGCACATCCCCTATACTTGTGGGTCATCAAGACTCTTTTCTTGGGACGTGTCGGGGAGGGAAGCGCTTTTGGTAAGGAAAAATTTGTATAGTATGCTGAAATTTACTGTCATTTGTTATTATGGAAAGTAATCCTTTGATGGACTTGTTCGGGGTATCTTCACCCCGACCAGTAGACCAAAGAGTTTCTCCTCAACCTACTGAACCTACTGAAAATTTTTACTTTGAAATTCCTTTGGGTATGATAGAGAAACTGCTAGCTAATCCCTTTACAAGAGATGGAACATTGCATCCCGATTTGCACCTAATCTATGTGGATGAAGTTTGTGGATTATTTAAGCTTGCAGGTATGCCCGAGGATGTTATCAAGAAGGTCTTCCCTTTATCTTTGAAGGGAAAGGCATTGACATGGTTTAGGCTATGTGATGATATTGGATCGTGGAACTAGAACCGATTGAAATTGGAATTTCATCAGAAGTTTTATCCTATGCATCTGGTTCATCGTGATCGTAATTATATATACTATAATTTTTGGCCTCACGAAGGAGAAAGCATCACTCAAGCTTGGGGGAGGCTTAGGTCAATGTTATATTCATACCCCAATCATGAGCTCTCAAGAGAAAGTTTTATTCAAAAATTCTATTCAAGTTTAAAATGACTCGAGACCGACCATGCTCGTTAAAAAAAAGACAACTTGGGATGGATGAAACGAACACCGTTGAGAAAAAGCTTAGAATTGATCTTGCGGATGTTGAAAATGATCGGATCCACTTGAAGAGAAGCACACCGGTTGGAAAGAATTAACATGACAATCTCGATAAACAAGAAAGATTAGCATCCACATAGATATATGAGAACACTGCTTAGGAAAGTTATGTATTCAACACTTGACATCGCAGCAACTCGAATACCGCAACTAAAACAAAACAAAGGTTTTGGCTTGCAGAATAAGGTGGAAACAAACATATGATAGATCCCATATCGTATCATGTGTCTGTTGGAAAGAATTTCTAGGAGCTAATTGAATTCCCACTTATAAACTCCCGAAACTTTATGCTTATGCAATCAGGTGTTGGGGATACAGGGGAAGCATAATATCTCACCCAAACTAACAATCCCTACATCCAACTGTATCCATCCTTCAACACATAACCAAGAAACCTTCAGAAATCATGTACCTCAACCTTCGAAAAGCATCCGTTATACGAGTTATCGCAATACTCCCGAACTCCCATCCCAATAGTGGGTGGCGTCGAGGTTATCTCACCAACAACTGCATAAAAGAGATTTTCGATGCCGGCGAGCTCAGGTACTCCAGAACTGCAACGATAAAATTGTGACGACAACACCTCGGAGCTCAACTCCCGGGACACTGCCACAACCCCTAAATGTCAAGAGGCACCAAGAAAAATGTTCTCGCCACAAGACTATCGGAACGATTCCAAGATACCCGCTTGATCCTAAAAAAATTCGTGAAATTTGAAGAGAGAAAAGTCAAAACTTCTACGTCAGGAGGCCTCACCAGAGCGACGAAGGGACTCAGGAGTAAAAAGAATCCTACTCTCCGATATATATAATCCTAAGACTCAAAACATTTTCTTCTAGACTCAACAACGTCAGCGATTCTATCAAGCAGGGGGCTCCTAAGTCAGGGATGGCTCTGATACCAACTTGTAACACCCACAATGCGGCTATATCTCCCATGTGTCGGGGCACGACTTAGAGGCATAGATGCATGGTAGGTTTGTCGCAAGAGGGGTAATCTTCACACAATCCCATGTACTAAATAAGAAAGGGATAAAGTGTTCGCTTACAACCGCCACTTCACACAAATACAAGTTAAACATACATTGTCCAGAGTACAATGAAGGTCCGACTACGGAACCAAAATAAAAGAAGAAAAACCCCAAATGCTAGATCCTCGATCATCACAATTGGGCTCCACTACTGATCAAACGGAAAAGACACAAAACAATGATCAAGACCGTCATCGAGCTCCCGCTTGAGCTCTGGTTGCGTCACCTATACTGGTATCATCGGCACCTGCAACTGTTTGGAAGTATCTGTGAGTCACGAGGATTCAACAATCTCACACCCGCGAGATCACTACTATTTAAGCTTATGAGTAGCATAAGGTAATGAGGTGGAGCTGCAGCAAGCACTAAGCAAATATGGTTGCTAACATACGCAAATAAGAGCGAGAAGAGAAGCAACACAATGGTCGTGAAGCTAGAAGTGATCAAGAAGTGATCCTGAAACTACTTACGCACAACCATAACACAAGAACCGTGTTCACTTCCCGGACTCTGCCGAAAAGAGACCATCACGGCTACACACGCATTTGATGCATTTTAATTAAGTTAAGTGTCAAGTTCTCGACAACCGGACATTAACAAATTCCCATCTGCCACATAACCGCAGTCACGGCTCTCAAAAGTTTATACCCTGCAGGGGTGTCCCAACTAAGCCCATCACAAGCTCTCATGGTCAACGAAGGATATTCCTTCTCTCGGGAAGACCCGATCAGTCTCGGAATCCCGGTTACAAGACATTTCGACAATGGTAAAACAAGACCAGTAAGACCGCCCGAATGTGCCGACAAATCCCGATAGGAGTTGCACATATCTTGTTCTCAGGGCACACCGGATGGGCAAGATGTCGGGTTGGCATAGACCCTAGTTTCCCAGGGGGCACCGGACATCGCCCAGTTCGGACCAACACTTAGAGAAGCACTGGCCCGGGGGGGTAAAATAAAGATGACCCTCGGGCTCGCGAAGACCCAAGGGAAAGGTATAGGTCGTTAGGCAAATGTAAAACCAAGGTTGGGCCTTGCTGGAGGATTTTTATTCAAGGTGAACTCTCAAGGGGTTCCCATAACACCCAACCGCGTAAGGAACGCAAAATCAAGGAACATAACACCGGTATGACGGAAACTAGGGTGGCAAGAGTGGAACAAAACACCAGGCATAAGGCCGAGCCTTCCACCCTTTACCAAGTATACAGATGCATTAATTAAAATAAGAGATATTGTGATATCCCAACATATCCATGTTTGTCACATCCCTAGTCTGGTATGACCTAGACTAGCTAGTCATTTGTGCATCATATTTAAATTTTCATTTAAATTTGAAATGAGGATTGGTGGAACCCTCAGAATCATTTTTGAAAATGACCCAAATAAAAATTTCTCCAAAAGGGTCCAAGAAATGCTCATGTTGCTCTCTGAAAATATTGGACAGAGATAAAAATCAAACCAATATTTTTAAGAGCTCATAGGTATTTATTTTGGGCATTTGGAATTAATGCATAAATATTTGCATTGGAAATATATTAGTTATATATATTAATATATGTCCAAAAATTATGCCATTTATAAAGGAGCTCTGGAATAATATAGTTAGCTCCTGCAAAAATTGGCATAAGGTAATTAAATGATTTAATATTTTAATTAAATCAAAAGAAATGTCAGAAAAATTAGAAAACAAAAATAAAAGAGGGAGACTTACCTGGGCCTCCTCCCTGTGCAGCCCAGCAGCAGCAGGCCGGCCCAGCCAGCAGGCGGCCCAGCCCGCCTCCTCCTCTGTCGTCTTCGTCCTCGACAGAGGGAGGGGAGCGTGCCCGGCGCGCGCGCGCCACCGCGCCACGCCACCAGCCTTCCTGCTTGCCTGGCGCCCCCCCTCGTCGCTCTGGACGATCCCGCGCGTCGCC
>NC_041390.1:374369236-374385922 GCF_002162155.2 Triticum dicoccoides
ATTCACCATAGCCGCCGCCACCGGCCTCCCCTCACCTCCCCGACACGCTTCCCAGCTCCACCGCGACCCCCTCACCCTCCTCACCGAGCAAAGCAACCCGGGCGAGCTCCGCTTCATCGCAATCGCCGTCATCTTCAAGCTTCGGCCGACGAGATCGCCATCGTCGCTCCGGCTGCCCCAAGCCTTCCCCGAGCCCGCTTCGACATCGCTGCAACCGCGGTGAGCTCCGTCACCGTTCCCCTCTCTTCTCCCCCTCGTTCCCGCGCCGTAACTCCGTTCCCCACCACGGCCGAACCTCCGCCGTCGCCGAGCTCGCCGTTGACGCAGCTCCGGTGACCATTTGGTCACCCCGGCGAGTTCAACAAGTTCGTAAGGCCCCGTAGAGCATCCCTAGCGCTTTGCTTCGCTCGCCTTCGAGCTCCAACCACGTTTTCGTGCACGACCGAACTCCGGCGGCCGCAGCCGAGCTCGCCGCCGTCGACTCCGGCCACCCCAGGCCCAGCCACGGCCACCACCCGACGCGCCATCGAGCTAGCTTTCCAATGCACCTAGCCGCGCGCCATTTGGAGCACCAAAGAGGAAACCCGGGGCACATGTACGCCGCGGACCTCGCCGGCGACTAACCGCCGGCGGGTTTGACTTGTTCGACCTGGGGTTTGACCCCCCCAGGGTCACTGACGCGTGGGCCCCGTCGGCCAGGTGATTAGCTTAGTGCTAATCACCGTTAACTAACCCCCCCCTGACACTGACACTGGGCCCCAGCGCCACTAACCTTTTTAATGAAGTTAATCTAACCCTGTTTAACCCCCTGACACTGACGTGTGGACCCCACACGTCAGGTTTGACCCCAGTCAGCCGCAGTTGACTGCTGACGTCATGCTTACTCAATGCTGACGCAATATATATTTTCTGGAATTAAAATAATTCAGGAAATTCCAGAAATTGATTTAAACTTCAAAAATTCATATCAATTCAACCGTAGCTCAGATTAAAATAATTTATATATGAAAAATTATCAGAAAAATGTAATCTATCCATCTGTACTAGTTTCATGCATGACAAACCAACTTATACATGCTGAATATGAGAAAACACATTATGGCATATATAAGAGACTTAATTTAGAATTGCATTTGAGCTTTGGTTCAAATGGACTTCAAACCAAATGAGTACTAGTTGCATTAGCACAATCAGCATCACATCTTCATGCCATGTTCATGCCTCATTGTGTTGCATATGCTTGTGTTTTGATTGTTGGCACCGTTCCTTCTCGATAGGTCCTGCTCCGGAGTCCGTTCCAGAGTGCATGTCTATGAAGCAGTGCCTTCCTTGTTGATCTACCAGGCAAGCAAACCCCCTTGTTCATTTCGATAAAACCCTACTCTCTCGCTCCTGCTCTCAGTTATTGCATTAGAACAACAACGATTCATCTGCTACTTTGTGCTGCGGTAGTTGAACCCATTCCTCTGCATGACCTGTCATTGCCACAGTAAATAGTTGAAACCCACTAGCATGTGTAGGAGTTGATTGAGCCATGTTGTGTTCCTACCATGCTATGCCTGCTATTGCTTAGAGTTGTGTCAGGTCTGGTTCTTTGGGAATGAATTGGAGTGTTACGATATGTTCTGATGCTGAGAGTGAAGTGTGTGAACACGATTTGGTAAAGGTAGCGGTGAGAGGCCATGTAGGAGTACATGGTGGGTTGTCTCACTGGAACCGTCCTTAAGCACTGAGTTCTATTTATGTTGTCCAATGACTCGATACTACCACACATTGGGTTCCGGTAACTCGACCCCTCTCGACTTATTAACCGACTTGATCTCTGTCCAGGAGTCGCAACTAGTTTCTGGTGTTTGTAGGTAGTGCTATTTTTCTACCAAGTGGCACCCGGCAGGGTGGGCTTGGGACAGACTAGGCACAGGTGGCACGGTGTACCAAGTGGCACCCGGATGGTGGGCTTGGGAACCCTGCTCACATCGTTTGGGGCCGTGAGCGACACCCCGGCCGGATCTCCTTGCGGATGGAACCCAAATAGGCGATAAACTTGGACTAGAGTCTTGTGTGGTTAGTCAGGTCGTGGCCGACACCCTCGCCAGGCTTCCGCTTGAAGGTTGCCGAGATACATGACGTGTACATGGCGGTAAGTGGCAAGAGCGTGTGTGAAGAAGTACACCCCTGCAGGGTTAACATGATCTATTCGAATAGCCGGGTCCGCGGTTATGGACTTCTTGGATGCTTACATAGTACATAGACAACTTGAAGTGGATACTCTAAAATGCTCAAGACAAGTGTGAGTGCTATGGATGGCCTTCTCGTAGGGAGACGGGAATGAATCCATAGTAGTGTATTGTGTGGTGATTAGTGGACTCGTGTACGTTGTCTCACCTCAAGAGTTTCTGGTAGTCGTAGAACAGGATAGCCACAGAGTCAAAGCTGGCTTGCTGCAACTAAACCCCACATTACCCTCTTGATACAAATGCATGTATGATAGGATCTGATGTAAGTCTTGCTGAGTACCTTTGTACTCATGTTGCTTTATTTATGTTTTTGCAGCGGAGACTTCGGTCTTAATAGTGTTCTCGTGGACTTCGACTAGTAGCTTGTACCTCAGCTACGATCTTGATCAGACGTTGTAGATAGTCAGGCTTTCAGCCTTTTTCATTTATAGATGTCTATACTCAGACATGTAATGCTTCCGTTTGTTGCTTGATTGCTCTGAATGTTGGGTCATGTGACCCCTGTTTGTAATAAATGCTATTATGGCTCTTCTGAGCCCTTATCTATATGAATTGTTGAGTTATGTTGTGATGCCATGTTGTACAGCACATACTTGCATGTTATGCGTACGTGTAATGTGTATTGCTATGTGTGGGATCTGACTATCTAGTTGTTTATCCTTAGTAGCCTCTCTTACCGGGAAATGTCTCCTAGTGCTTCCACTGAGCCCTGGTAGTTTGCTACTGCTCCGAAACACTTAGGCTGGCCGGCATGTGTCCTTCTTCGATCATGTGTCCGTCCCTTCGGGGAAATGTCACGCGATGAATACCGGAGTCCTGTTAGCCTGCTACAGCCCGGTTCACCGGAGTCCTGTTAGCCCAGTGCTACAGCCTGGATTCACTCGCTGATGACCGACACGTTCGATGCTGGGTCATGGATGCCTGTCCCTGTAAGTTAGTGCCACTTTGGGTTTACGACTAGCCATGTCAGCCCGGGCTCTTTATCATATGGATGCTAGCGACACCATCATATACGTGTGCCAAAAGGCGCAAACGGTCCCGGGCAAAGGTAAGGCGACACCGTGGGGATACCGTGCGTGAGGCCGCAAAGTGATATGAGGTGTTACATGCTAGATCGATGTGGCATTGAGTCGGGGTCCTGACAATGTTCCAACATGGAACAAACTTCAGCTTCAGCTGCAACTAGCAATGCTATAAGAGGGGCTGAGAAAAAGCGGTAACATAGCCAAACAACGGTTTCCTAGGAAGGTGGGTTAGAGGCTTGACATGGCAATATCGGAGGCATGATATAACAAGTGGTAGGTAGCATGACATAGCGATAGAGCGAACAACTAGCAAGCAAAGATAGAAGTGATTCCGAGGGTATGGTCATCTTGCCTTTGATCCCGCAAGGAAGAAAAACAAGTCCATGAAGAAGACAAGCGGGCGTAGTCGAACGAATCCTCACAACTCCGTAATGAAACCAAAGCTAACGAGAGAATCAACCCGGAAAGAAGCAAGCAACATAGTAAACAACCATCACATAAACATGGCATGATGCGCAACCAACTATGATGCATGTCCGATTTAATGAGGCATGGCATGGCAAAGTGCACAAACAATACTACAAGTTAAGTGGAGCTCAATATGCAACGAGTTGCATATTGACAGAACACCACATCAATTATTTAGTTCTCTCTCGTTTATGTACCCAACAATATTAAATGTTATTAAACATGGCAAGGGGGTGAAGCATATGAAAACTACCTATCTAGGCATGTTTAAATGAGGTCGAAACAACAAGCAATAAGTCTGGAAAATCCTCATGTGCATATTTTAGATTTGGAACTGTTCTGTCCTAAAGCATATTTTATAGTTGTTAAACATGCAAAGTAAGTACACCATGTTAAACTAGGCATTTTTCTACCCCAATTACATACAAAGTTTATTAAATTTGGAGCTACGATTAATTAGTTATGAATTAAATCATTTTTGCATGGCATTTAAACAAATTAATGCAAACAGAAATTTAAACATTTTAAACATGCATGAAAGTTGGACATTATGAAACTAGACAAAATTCTAAGAAAGTTACATGTTTAGAACATTTTAATCCGATGCACGGTTGATGAGTTATTAAATGCATGAACTAGAGGGGCTTTTTTTGTAAAACTGCATTCTCTGGAATAAATACTAATTTCGTAGAACTGGAAAAAATACATTACGAGCCGAATCTGAGCAAACCGGCCAATAGGGTAATAGGCGCAACATGATTATCACACACACATGGCGCTAAATAGCGAAGGTTGTGGGGAGCTCACCCATGGGCTTGGCCCGTTCTATGGTGTGGTTTGGATCTAGCAGCGGCTGGGCTAGGCCTTGGCTCACTCGAGCCACGATGGCGCTAGAAGCGGGCCTTGCTGCCAATGCATTGGAGGCGGTCAACGCTCGGGACAAGCGAGCAGCTGCTGGTCGTTACCAACAGAGGCAACAACCGGCAACAACAGGCCATGACGACGATTGCTTGGGGCGAGGCAAGGGAGGTCCGGCAGGGAGCAGGTCAGAGGGGGTGAGGCCCACGGGCAGTGAAGATGACAAGACGACGAGGCGCTGCTGCTCTCGTTCCTGAAGAACCTAAATAGCAGCAGGTGTCTCGCGATACCGAAGACGATGCAGTGGGGTCGATAGGAGCCGGTCATAACGAGTGGAACGGAGCGCGGGGAGGCGCCTTAGTTCAGATCCGGTAAGGGGAGGCGCAGATTAGAGCTCGGAGCAGAGGCCTGGAGCAACCTGTTCGAGCAAAGAGAGACGGAGCTCGAGGTGAGGAAGAGAGTAAATAGATGGGAACGAGGAGGAGAGGGCAACGTGGGGGCTTGCTCACCCGCGGACCACGGCGGTCGGCGCTCCTGCGGTCCCGCATGGTCGAGGTGCTCTCCAACAGGTTCCTGTAGGTGACGGGGAGAGAGGCAGGCCAGGCATGAGCGAAGGAAAAAGAGAGGAGGAAGGGAACAAGCGAAGCAGGACAAAGTGTCGGTGGGAGAAGGAGCGCGAGGGCGGAGGTCCTGGTCCTGTGGGTCGCCGGGATGCACCGGACGAGTGGTGGCAGTTCTGCTTGCGAGCGAGCTCCGGCTCGAGGGGAACATGCACGACAGCATGAGTGCGGAGGGGGCGTGGGGCCTACTGGTTCGGTCGTCGGGACGAGCTTCTCCTGAACCACTCGGGATCGAGCATAGGAGAGGCTCCGGTTGGTGGGATGGGTGGATCGGATGCGAGGTGATTGGCCTGGATGAGAAAACGAGGAGGAGGGTGGCACTACGGATGGATGGATTTGATATATGGCGGTGGCGGCTGATCCTAGGAGGGAGGAGCCTGTAGGTGGCGGCGGCTAGGGAGGACAAATGTCCTAGTTTTTAGGGTTACCCTGTTTATATATCAAGCCGGTTAGGTTTAGGGGTATTTGGTCCCTCCGGTCGCAATCGGACAGACAAGAAATAAATAGGCAGGGAGACCAAATAATAAAACGGAGATGTTTTGTAGATGTTTGGGGATGATCCGGACCCAATGGTAACGAAAGTCCGGTTCGGGTTCGAGGAAGTTTCGGACACGCGCGCGAGGAGTCGATACACTGTGCAAGGAGACTCCAGTTTAGGCAAGAGGGAAAACGAAGATCAAGGTTAGTCTCGGAACGGTCAACAAAAGCAAGGGGGTCACGGCAACTATGAGCGGATGCAGGTTTCAAAAACAATGATGACAACGACTGCCGATGCAATGCAGATGCTGCCATGATGAAATGCAACAAACAAACAAAAACACCCGGGGACGACAGCAAACATGGAAGGCGTATGAAGCATCGGTCTCGGGACATTACACACCCCAATCATGAGCTCTCAAGAGAAATTTTTTATTCAAAATTTTTATGCTCGGTGAGGGAATCCTGGATTAGGGGGTCTCCGGACAGCCGGACTATATCATGTTGGCCAGACTGTTGGACTATGAAGATACAAGATTGAAGACTTCGTCCCATGTCCGGATGGGACTTTCCTTGGCGTGGAAGGCAAGCTTGGTAATACGGATATGTAGATCTCCTCCCTTGTAACCGATTCTGTGTAACCCTAGCCCCCTCTGGTGTCTATATAAACCAGAGGGTTTAGTCCGTAGGACAACACCAATCATACCATAGGCTAGCTTCTAGGGTTTAGCCTCTATGATTTCGTGGTAGATCAACTCTTGTAATACTCATATCATCAAGATCAATCAGGCAGGACGTAGGGTATTACCTCCATTGAGAGGGCCCGAACCTGGGTAAACATCGTATCCCCCGCCTCCTGTTACCATCCGCCTTAGACGCACAGTTCGGGAACCCCTACCCGAGATCCGACAGTTTTGACACCGACATTGGTGCTTTCGTTGAGAGTTCCACTGTGCCGTCACCATAAGGCTTGATGGCTCCTTCGATCATCGGTAACGATATGGTCGAGGGTGAGGTTTTCCTCCCCGGACAGATCTTCGTATTCGGCGGCCTTGCACTGCGGGCCAACTCGCTTGGCCATCTGGAGCAGATCGAGAGCTACGCTCCTGGCCATCAGGTCAGGTTCGGAAACTTAAACTACACTGCCGACATCCACGGAGACTTGATCTTCGACGGACTCTAGCCCATGTCAGGTGCGCCGCATGATCACGACCAGCATGATTTAGCTCTGCCATCGGACAGTGTTCGGGAGGATCACACCTGCAACTACTCCAGCCTTCAATCCGGAGCAAATTGCGACATCCGAGGACGGGTGGATAGACCCCGCCATGGAGGCCGCACTCTTAGTGGCAATAGAGCCGGATACTGACTTCACCTCTTACAAGAACCGTGTTGCCGAACCACTGGATTCGTCTCCAGCCGCGGACTCCGAGCCGCCTGCGTCCATGCCTATCGAATCCGATTGGGCGCCGATCATGGAGTTCACCTCCGCGGATATCTTTCAGCACTCACCTCTCGGCTACGTGCTAAATTCACTAAGGTCTCTCTCCTTGTCAGGAGAACCTTGGCCAAACTGTGTCCGGCTAGAATGGGATGCGGACGACGAAGAAATTCGCTCCCCACCCACCACCCACTTAGTAGCCACTGTCGATGATTTAACCGACATGCTCAACTTCGACTCCGAAGACATCGACGGTATGGACGACGATGTAGGAGACGAACAGGAACCACCGCCCATAGAGCGGTAGACTGCCACCTCATCATATGGTATATACATGGTGGACACCCCCAAAGAAGGCAATGGCGACGAAACAGCGGAGGATGACCCCTCCAAGAAGCAACCCAAGCGCCGATGTCTGCGGTGCCGCTCTAAGTCCCACCATAACAAAAGTAGTTATACCAGCACAAGAGACAATAACACTCGGAAAGTGCCGAAGACGACAACAATCCCCTCCAGCATGATTTAGAGTGGGAGGGTGAACAAGCTAGCCCTCCAGAGCGGGTAGCAGTTGGAGAATCGGAGGAGGACAATTACATGCCTCTCTCCGAAGACGAGGTGAGCCTCGGCAACGAAGAATTTATCGTGCCTGAGGATCCCGTCGAGCAGGAGCGCTTCAAGCGCCAACTTATTGCCACAGCAAATAGCTTGAAGAAAAAGCAACAACAGCTTCAAGCTGATCAAGATCTGCTAGCAGACAGATGGACCGAAGTACTTGCGGCCGAGGAATACAAACTCGAGCGCCCCTCCAAGAGTTACCCAAAGCGCATGTCGCTACCTCACCTCGAGGAGGAAGCATTGAAACCTACATCACCAGTGTACAATGCGGCTGACCGGCCACCTCGTGGCCGAGCTAGAGAGGCGTTCCAGCCCGAAGTTCAGCCTGCAACCCGCCGCCACTCAAACAAAAATACCAAGGCCCGGGGCAATACACAGGACCTGCGAGACGTATTGGACAACAGGGCAAAACATGCAAGGTCGATATATGGGTCACGGGGGCACGCGCCAACGCGGGACGATGACCGTCGCGCCGGATACACTAAAAGTAAATCCGGCCAGGCCAAATACAGCAGACAAGTCTCATATGAACTGCGTCGTGATATAGCCCGGCACAGAGGCGTCGCACACCCCCTATGCTTCACTGATGAAGTTATGGATCATGAATTCCCCGAGGGTTTTAAACCCGTAAATATCGAATCGTATGATGGTACAATAGATCCCGCTGTATGGATTGAGGATTTCCTCCTTCACATCCACATGGCTTGCGGTGATGATCTGCATGCCATCAAGTACCTCCCACTGAAACTCAAAGGACCAGCTCGACATTGGCTGAATAGCTTGCCAGCAGACTCTGTCGGCAGTTGGGAGGATTTGGAAGACGCATTCCTTGACAACTTCCAAGGCACTTATGTGCGACCACCGGATGCTGATGACTTGAGCCATATAACTCAGCAGCCAGGGGAATTGGCCAGGCAATTCTGGACACGGCTCCTAACTAAGAAAAACAAAATTGTCGACTGTCCGAATGCATAGGCCTTAGAGGCATTCAAACATAACATCCGTGACGAGTGTCTCGCCCCGCACCTCAGCTAGGAGAAGCCGAAGTCTATGGCAGCCCTCACGACACTCATGACCCGCTTTTGCTTGAGCGAGGATAGCTGGCTGGCTCGCAGCTACAACACATCAAGGAATCCGGGCACTTCGGATACTAAAGATGCCAACGGCAGACCATGTCGTAACAGACACAAGCGCCACAACAACGGCGATAACGCCGATGATACGGCAGTCAATGCCGGATTCAGAGGCTCTAGATCCGGTCAGTGGAAAATGCCATTCAAAAAAGTACTCTGGGCCCATCTAGTTTGGATCGCATACTCGATCGCTCGTGTCAAATCCACGGCACCCCCGATAAGCCAGCCAACCACACCAATAGAGAATGCTGGGTGTTCAAGCAGGCCGGCAAGTTGAATGCTGAAAACAAGGAAAAGGGGCTGCATAGTGATGACCAGGAGGAGCCCCGGCCACTGAACACTGGAGAACAGAAGAGGTTCCCCCCACAAGTGAATACAGTGAACATGATATATGCAACCCACATTCTGAAGAGGGAATGGAAGCGTGCACTAAGGGATGTCTATGCGATAGAGCCCGTCGCCCCAAAGTTCAACCCATGGTCCTCTTGTCCGATCACTTTCGATCGCAGGGACCACCCCACTAGTATCTGTCATGGCGGATCTGCCGCATTGGTCGTAGACCCCATCATCGACGGATTTCACCTCACCCGAGTCCTTATGGATAGCGGCAGCAACCTGAACCTGCTCTATTAGGATACAGTGCGCAAAATGGGTATAGATCCCTCGAGGATCAAACCCACCAAAACCACCTTTAAGGGTGTCATCCCAGGTGTAGATGCCCATTGCACAGGCTCAATCATACTGGAAGTGGTCTTTGGATCTCCGGACAACTTCTGAAGCGAGGAGTTAATCTTCGATATCGTCCCGTTCCACAGTGGCTATCACGCACTGCTTGGGCGAACCGCATTTGCAAAATTCAATGCGGTACCGCATGACGCATACCTCAAGCTCAAGATGCCAGGACCTAGGGTGGTCATAATAGTCAATGGAAATACAGAATGCTCGCTCCGCACGGAAGAGCATACTGCGGCCCTCGCAGTAGAAGCACAAAGCAGCCTTCTAAGGCAAACCACCAATTCGGCGATACAGCCCCCGGACACCATCAAGCAAGTCTGGAGTAATCTGCAACATGATCGCCTGGCACGTTCAGAGCTCGCCTAGCAATTCGGCCCTTGTCCTAGTCCCATTCAAGCGACGAAATCTGTGTCGCGCGTACACAATTACGCACTGAAAATACCATGGGCATAGGTGGGGGCACGATCAGGTCACGTCCCGCAATGCGGTGTAACCACCCTTGGGGCTGCATACCTTTATCATTTTTTCTCTTTCAGGACCTTACTCTCTGGAAGCCCTTTCCGGCAGTAGGATTGACAGACACATTATGGGAAGGAACAACCAAGGAGGCAAGAAACTAAGATGTACAACGGAACCCCTAGGTGGTCTCTAATAATAATCGATATACCCACTTTTTACTATCCTTACGCAGCTTGCCCTTGGATAGGACATGTCAAATAGTCCTATTTTTTGCTTATTGCACTACTTGTATCAGTATGCTTCGACATATTATTTAAATAACAATGCATAGCATTAGTCTATTATTGCATTATCCATACATTTTTCCTTATATATTCATTTACAACAACTTGCACCCGTACATTCTGGTATGGTCAGTACGCTAGGGGCTTTCGTTTACCCCATAATACAGCGTGAGAATTCCGAACACTTTCGACGGTGCGGCACCCTGAACTTATAGCATTATATGCATCAGCTCCGAATCATGTCTTGGGTCAATAGTTGGGTTTGCCCGGCTCCCATGTTTTGGTACCTTACATTCCTCTATATCGGCTAAGGTAGCGCTGGGAGAACTACTGCGATTGTGTCCCGGTTCTTCCGGACGAGCACCTCAGTAGAGAAAGCCGAAAATTGACTGTCATGATAAGGCGAGAGCTGGTCGCTGTTCGGGAGGTCTCAAGTCCTTAAAGACTTTTTCCGCTTCGGGTGAGGAGTCGGCCTTGCCCGACTTAGGCATATATAGCGCCCCAAATTTGGCCTTCCGAATTCTAGGGGCTTCGCCAAAATTTAAAATTGTAGACTTCTATGGCTAAGTGAGAGTGATAAAGCCTTATAGTCCGATTGCCTGGTTCGTTGTGCTGAACACCTCCCTCGAAGGACCCAAAATTGGGAAAAAGAGTGCTCAGGTTTATCCCGAACACCCCAGTACTAGTTACATGGGGGCAGAAGCCGACGACTGGCAAACTCTCAGATTTTATAAACGGCCGCACAGAAGGTAATATTTTAAATTTAAAAAGCGTTGCATAGCACAAATGAACTCGTTTCACATTACAGGATCACATGAGCATGTTCATTCAAAAATTACATCTCTAGCACATTCATCCGCCACAAGGCGGGAACCCTTCAGGACACTGTCATAATACATTTCGGGGCAGCGATGCTCCTTGCCCTCCGGCGGCCCCTCCTTCACCAGCTTTACAGCGTCCAGCTTCGCCCAGTGCACCTTTGCCCGAGCAAAGGCCCTGCGCGCACCCTCAATGGAGACGGACCGCTCTATGACTTCAAGCCATGGGCAGGCATCTACAAGCCACCTCACCAGACCGAAGTAGCTGCTAGGCAGGGGATCGCCAGGCCACATCCGGACTATAAGACCCTGCATGGCCTGTTCGGCCGCCTTGTGAAGTTCGACCAGTTGCTTCAGTTGGTCGGTCACGGGCATTGGGTGTTCGGTCCCAGTATACTGAGACTAGAACAACTTTTCCGTCGAGATCCCCTCCTCAGCTCGGTAAAACTCCGTGGCATCCAGCACACTGCGGGGAAGATCTGCGAACGCTCCTGGAGAGCTCCGAACTCGGGTAAGTAAAAGGAAAGTTTCCTTCACATGCTTTCTTTGCATAATGAATGCCTTACCCGCTGCTATCTTCTTCACCGCGTCAATCTCCTGGAGGGCCTTGTGGGCTTCAGCCTTGGCGCTTCGTGCGCTTTCGAGCGCCTTCGCAAGCTTGGACTCTCGCGTATTAGAGTCAAGCTCCAAGGCCTCATGTTTTTTGGCAAGATCCTCAAGCTCTTGTTGCACCTCGCCTACCCGGGCTTCTTTCTTTTCCCGCTCAATGTGCTCCTTGGCCGCTTTGTCGTCGGCCTCGGACAGCGCCTTCTTCAGGGTCGTCACCTCGGTCGTGGCCCCTGGTAAATTCATGATGATCCTATTACTTTACAAACCGAGTTACTTTTTAATGTATAGACAAGGTATTGCTTACCTTTGCTCTCCTCGAGCTGCCTCTTGGTAAGGCCGAGCTCGTCCTTGGACCGCTCCAGGTCCTGCTTCAGTGCAGCGACCTCCGCAGTACGTGCGGCAGCGGCCGGCAGCGAAGCCTGCACATGCACACAGACATATTCTGATTAGACTCCTGAGTCATTATTTGATCCTCTATTCGGACTTTCTTCGCGAACGCCAAACAGAGCATCAGGGGCTACTGTCTATGTGGTAACATTTTCCTATATTTTGATTGCTTACCTGAAAGCCTGTTAGGAGGCTGGCACAAGCTTCGGTTAGTCCATTTTTGGTGGACTGAACTTTCTCGATCACCGCACTCATGATAGTGCGGTGCTCTTCATCGATGGAAGAGCCGCGAAGCGCTTCCAACAAGTTGTCCGGTGCCTCTGGATGGACAGAGGCCACTGGCATGGGCGGCTTGCCCCCCTTAACGGGGGATCGCTTTCCGAAGTCCGGAACCACCGAAGGTTCCGGCGCAGTGTTCAGCTGGGGGCCAAACTCGGAGCCCGCGGGGGTCTTGCTCCCTTTGCGCCCAGGGTCCGGAAGGTCGCCTCGAGGATACCCCAGGACTACCTCCCCACTGCTCGGTGCCTTTTGAGACAACACCTCGACGTTGTCCGTAGGGTAAGGGGTGGAGGTGGTCGGAAGTGAATCACTATTCATATCCGACGAGTCCAAGGAACCGTCCGACGAAGATACATCGAGACGGGCTCGGGATGGACTGCATAATCGTATTCGGCGTAAGGAGAAGCAATGCAATAAAACATATCATGAATTACTATGGTATCCGGATACTTACGACTTCTCCAGGGGCTTGTCCCTGGGTAATCACTCATCCTCGCTGTAGGCGGCCGTTGTGGAGCAGTCCGAAAGGAGGGTCCTTCCCTTCTTGGACCCTTCGGCCTCCCCGGTTTGGGCGGCTTTCCTTTTCTTATGTCCCCCGGCTGGGGGGGGGGGACTTTTCTCTTCCTCCTCCTCGTTTTTATGGGAGGAGTGCGCTTCGGAGTTATCGGACGATGAGTCCGATATAACCTTGCGCCGAAGACCCTTTCAGGTCCCCGTGGCCTTCTTCTGGGCCTTCTTCACTGGCACCTCATAAGGCGCCAAAACCAGCATCTCCGTTAGGAGAGCATTTGCAGGATCTTTAGGTAGAGGGGCTGGGCAATTGAGCTGCTCCACTGTCTCCACCCAGTCCTGTTAATGGCATGGAAGCTTAGATCCCGCACATGATTAAACTAGGGCAAATAAATATCATGTGAGATATAAAAACTTACCGGATTGGCATGGCGCTTTGCGCTGAGTCCGCGGTCCTCGGTAAGGGGAGGAGGTACCTCGGCGCCCTTGAACACCACCTTCCAGACGTCCTTGTGCGTCGTGTCAAAGAGCTCTCGCAGCGTCTGGTGCTTGGTCGGGTCAAACTCCCACAAATTGAATGCCCGTCGTTGACACAGGAGGATCCGGCGGAAGAGCATGACCTGGACCACGTTGACGAGCTTGATTTTCTTGCTCATCATGTTCTTCATGCAGGTCTGGAGTCCGGTCAGCTCTACCGGGGAACACCAGGACAGGCCCTTCTCTTTCCAGGAGGTGAGCCATGTGGGGATTCCGGATCGAAATTCGGGGGCCGCCACCCAGTTGGTGTCGTGCGGCTCGGTGATGTAGAACCACCCCGATTGCCACCCCTTTATGGTCTCCACATAGGAGCCTTCGAGCCAGATGAGGTTAGGTATTTTGCCCACCATGGCACCTCCGCACTCCGCTTGCTGGCCGACCACCACCTTTGGTTTGACATTGAAGGTCTTCAGCCACAGCCTGAAGTGGGGCCTGATGCGGAGGAATGCCTCGCACACGACGATAAATGCCGAGATGTTGAGGATGAAATTGGGGGCCAGATCATAAAAATCCAGCCCGTAGTAGAACATGAGCCCGCGGACAAATGGGTGAAGGGGAAATCCCAGTCCGCGAACAAAGTGGGTAAGGAAAACTACCCTCTCATGGGGTGCGGGCGTAGGGATGACGTACCCCTCGCATCCGACAGCCAGTGCGCGATGTCCGCGGCCAGATATCCGGCTTCCCGTAGCTTTGCGATGTGCTCCTCCGTGACGGAGGAGTCCATCCACTTGCCTCCCACTCCGGACATGCTTGGAGTGGTTTGAGAAGAAAGACGCGAACTTGGGCGCTGGAGCTCGAGTGCGCGAGAATGGATAAGCAAGGAGGAAGAAGGGGTGGGTAAAAAAGGTGAATCTTTGTCCCTTTATAAGGGCGGAGGAGGCGATGCGCCTCCCCACTTACCTGGTAAATCGCTTATTTCCCGAATGTCATAATTGATGGCACGGTTGGGTTACCCATACCCGTATTGATGAGAATCACGTGATAAGGGGACATGATCTCTGCTTCGACAAGACTTGTCAAGAAAACCGCCTCGCGATATGTGCAGTGCTGGTCGAGAAAAACGGTTTGAATAATGACCGGGCCATGGCATGATGTCATGTTGCAAAACATTTCAGTAGACTAGATTTGCGGAAATATTATTCTCTCTACAGTGGTATGTGGAATTTGTTTTACAGAGACGGACACTATCCTTGTGTTCAAAATCTTCTACGGAGTATTCCGAGGAAGAACCCGCCTTGCAATGCCGAAGACAAATCTGCACACCGGACTCATCGTCATTGAAGCCTGGTTCAGGGGCTACTGAGGTATTCCTAGATTAGGGGATCTCCGGACTGCAGGACTATATCCTTTTGGTCGGACTATTGGACTGTGAAGATACAAGATTGAAGACTTCGTCCCGTGTCTGGATGGGACTTTCCTTGGTGTGGAAGGCAAGCTTGGCAATACGGATATGTAGATCTCCTCCCTTGTAACCGACTCTATGTAAGCCTAGCCCCCTCTGGTGTCTATATAAACCGGAGGGTTTAGTCCGTAGGACAACAACAATCATACCATAGGCTAGCTTGTAGGGTTTAGCCTCTACGATCTCGTGGTAGATCAACTCTTGTAATACTCATATCATAAAGATCAATCAAGCAGGACGTAGGGTATTACCTCCATTGAGAGGGCCCGAACCTGGCTAAACATCATGTCCCCCGCCTCCTATTACCATCCGCCTTAGACGCACAGTTCAAGACCCCCTACCCGAGATCTGCCGATTTTGACACCGACACTTGGATTTCTCTCAATAATCGCTTCATGCTCGATACTTCTTGTACTGGATCTTTTATGATGAAGACTATTGAATTCATATGGGATTTATTGGAAAGAATTAAACGCAACTCTGAAGATTGGGAACTCGACGAAGGTAAGGAGTCAGGTATAACACCTAACTTTGGTTGTGTTATATCTTTTATGGATACTGATGCTTTTCTTGAATTTAGCACTAAATATGGACTTGACTCTGAAATAGTAGCTTCTTTACGTGAATCATTTGCTACTCATGTTGATCTCCCTAAGGAGAAGTGGCTTAAATATCATCCTCCCATTGAAGTAAAAGTAGTTGAACCTATTAAAGTTGAAGAAAAGACTATCACTTATAATGTTGATCCTATTGTTCCTACCACTTATATTGAGAAACCACCTTTCCTTGTTAGAATAAAGGATCATTCTAAAGCTTCAACTGTGGTCAACAAAAGTAACATTAGAACACCCAAACCCTCTGAGCAAATTAAAGTTGAACCTAGTATTGCTATGGTTAAAGATCTCTTGTCCGGTAATATTGATGGGCATGTTATTTACTTTTGTGATGAAGCTACGAGAACTGCTAGACCCGACACTAAAAACAAACATAGACCTGTTGTAGGCATGCCTGTTATTTTTGTTAAAATAGGAGATCATTTCTATCATGGCTTATGTGATATGGGTGCCAGTGCGAGTGCAATACCTCATTCTTTATATGAAGAAATTACGCATGTTATTGCACCTACTGAGTTAGAAGGTATTGTTGTTCCAATTAAGCTTGGCAATAGAGATACTATTTCATGGGTTGGGATTGTTAGAGATACTGAAGTCTTGTGTGGGAAAGTTAAATGTCCTACTTATTTTCTTGTTCTTGGTTCCCCACAAGATGACTTTTGTCCCATTATATTTGGTAGACCCTTCTTGAATACTGTTAATGCTAAGATACACTACTAGGGAAAACCTTATACACAACATCTTAGCAGTAGCGCTGGATAAAATCATGCGCTACTGCTACTTAGTAGCAGCGCTTATAAATAAACCGTGCTACTGCTATAACTTTAGCAGTAGCGCGTACTAGCAAAAAGCGCTGCTGCTATGCTTGAACTGGGCGCACATGGCTAGCCCAACTTAGCAGTACTGCGTATCCTCGCCCAGTGCTACTGTTATTCTCCTTAGCTTTAGCGCTTTTCTTGAACCCGTGCTACTACTAACCCTACCTTATCCTCCCCACACGGCCGACCCTCTCTCACTCACTCTTCCTCTCAGTCACTCTCGCCCGCGCCGATACCCGTTGTCCGCCACCGCCGCCATTGTCCGTCCTCCACCAAGGTACTCCCTCCTTCCCTCCCTCCTCCTCCCACCACGCCCTCCTCCCCCTCCTCCTCCCATCGCGGCCTCCTCCCTCCGCCCCC
>NC_041390.1:374386336-374394287 GCF_002162155.2 Triticum dicoccoides
TCTTGCAAATTGTAGCTAATTTAAATGTAGATTTTAGAATGTAGACATTGTAGAATGTAGGTTTTTTAATAGAATAACTTTTTGACTATTTTAGGTGTTTTGAATAAAAGAGAAGTAAGAAAATTTAGGGTAGAACTAGGGTAGTATAATTTTTAGCAAGTGTTTAAAAGAAATAGTTTATTTAATAAGTGATTAATATAACTAGTTTATTTATATTAAGTGCTTAATAGAACTAGTTTATTTAATAAGTGCTTAATAGAACTAGTTTATTTAGTAAGTAGTTAATAAAACTAGTTTATTTAGTAAGTAGTTATTAAAACTAGTTTATTTAGTGTTAGGACTATATATAAGATATTTTAAAATGTTTTTGTTCATATTTTACGCCATTGAAATGCAATGACCATCGATAAGTGGCCTATGTTTTGCCGGAGTGTTGATTAATTTCCGTTCCGGTAAAATATCAGGCGCTCGATATGTCCTTTTTTAGCAAAGGTCATGCCGGATTTTCTGGGTTTTTCCATCGAGTTATAATCTTTGAATTTTGAACACAGGAGATGTCTGATGACGATGGGATCCCGGAGTGTGGGTACTGCTACGATGAATGGGGTTTGTGCGATAGGTTTCATCACCTGCAAAATGATAGGTTTTTCACCGTGAAGCTGGAAGAGACCTTTGATGTATGTACGGTACGCAACGACAAGAATTTCATCGTAATTAATATCATCACTTGTGCTACTTTTGTTCAACCTGTAATTTATGGATTTTTTAAATTTGATTAGTACATCCCATGCCAAGCTATACCATATGTATTGGAGAAGCTTGGTTTTGGTTTAGATGACTTTGAGCATGTGAAGACGAGGAGAGCTCACTTAAGAACTAAACATGGTTACGAGTTTTTGGTTAAGCTATACAATGCGGTCGATCGCTCCCATTTCGGTTGCTCTAATTGGGAAGCTCTCTGCAAGGCAAATGGATTTGAGGAGGGAATGCGAATAAGATTTGATATTCGTCCCGAAGATTATGATGATGATGATGATAATATCGACGTCTGGGTGGATGTGGATATGCCTCCAGTTTTGCCTAGATGTGAGTTTGTCAAACTAATTTGTTTAGTTCAGTAATTTATGTTGTTAATTTAAAAATATTTGGTGTTCGTCGGTGCTAAACTTATTTATTTATAATTGTCAGCTTATTTCTTATCTTCAAGAAATACTCAGAAGGTAATAGACAACACATACTACATCTATGACTCCAAGCTTAATTGTGAGGAGAAAGGTTATGTTGTCTCATTCATAGAAGATGTTGAGGCCTTCAAAATCAGTCACTCTATCAGCCCAAATTATACTAGATACATGCCACTAATCCATAAATTGCTTGATGGTAACTTCGTTGCCAAAAACTTGGTAAGATTTTGTTAATGATGGTAACTTCATTGCATACATTATTCTTAAGTAAATTACATTGCTAACTATATATGTTACTATTACATTTTTGAACAGAGGCTCCCGAAGCAGGTTGTGCCTGACATGCTATTTACCGAAGGTGATATGCATATGGTTAGCTTACGACCAACTCCTTTGAAGGATACCATACTGCATACTCGACTTCTTCAAATGATGGAAGGATCAAAATCAAAGAATGGAGCAAAGTGATGAATGCGCACACGGAAATAATTGGAGACAAAATGAATGTGCGCAAGCCACAAGTTGGACATAGGTTTATGTCCATTCTCCGTTATGGAGAAGGACCGGTTTATCTGTTTTATGGTATTTTAGCAAGGAGAGAGGAGTAGGTGCTAAGTATTAAGAACAATTAGTTAGTGTTGATTATATATGACTATGATGATGATGAGAAGCTTTTATTATGTGCTACAATGTCTTAGACTTGATGGTGATGCTGAATAGGAGTAGTGATTATGAGTACTATGATGATGATGAGGAGGAGTTGTTATTATAACTAGTGACCAAGTTGTTAGATGATGTCAAGGACGAAAATGATGATGATGAAGAGTTATATGACAATGATATATTATGATAATAAGTTGTTAATGATATTTTGATGATGATGATAAGTTATTATGTCATTGGGTGAAAGAACTGCGGATTAGTTTCAAATGGATGGATCCAAAGTGACCATTGGTTACTTTGGATCCATGCACTTGAAACTAATCCAAGGTTTCTTCACCTAGTGATTTAATAACTCATTATAATGTAAAATCAATCTCTAAATTGCTACTGTATGAAAAATTGTATAAAGGTGTATGAATACAACCAAAAATTTACAACAAATAGAATACAGAATAATAGTAGTAGCGGTTGATTTGGAAAGCGCTACTAGTAATTACTAGTATCGGTTGTTTTGGAAAGTGCTACTACTAAGTAGATATAGTAGTAGCGAGTGCCAGTAGGTGCTACTGCTAAGCTTTAGTTGTAGCGCTGTATCAGTAGCGCGCTTACCCGCGCTACTGATAGGCCAAAAACCAGCGCTACTGTTACGCCTTTCCCTAGTAGTGATAGATTGCAAAAAGGATATTGTTTCTGTTGGTTTAGGGGATATGTCTCATGATTTTAATTTTGCTAAATTTCGTAGACAACCCCATGATAAAGAATTGCCTAGTAAAGATGAAATTATTGGTCTTGCTTCTATTGTCGTGCCTCCTAATGACCCTTTAGAACAATATTTGCTAGACCATGAAAATGATATGTTTATGAATGAAAGAAGGGAAATAGATGAAGTATTCTTTAAATAGGGACCTATTTTGAAACACAACTTGCGTTTAAACCATTGCCTGAGCTTAAACCATTGCCTGATACTCTTAAATATGCTTATCTTGATGAAAATAAGATATATCCTGTTATTGTTATGTTCTAACCTTTCAGGGCAAGAAGAAGAGAAATTATTGAAAACTCTATAGAAGGACCGTGCTGCTATTGGATATACTCTTGACGATCTTAAAGGCATTAGTCCCACTCTATGCCAGCACAAAATAAAATTAGAGAAAGACACTAAACCAGTTGTAGATCACCAACGACGGTTAAATCCTAAGATGAAACAAGTGGTAAGAAAAGAAATAACAAAGCTTCCAAAGGCAGGTATAATTTATCCCATTGATAATAGTCAATGGGTAAGTCCTGTCCATTGTGTCACTAAGAAGGGAGGTATTACTGTTGTTCCTAATGATAAAGATGAATTGATCCCATAAAGAATTGTTATACGTTATAGAATGGTAATTGATTTCCGCAAACTAAATAAAGCTACTAAAAAAGTTCATTACCCTATACCTTTTATTGATCAAATGCTAGAAAGATTATCTAAACATACACATTTTTGCTTTCTAGACGGTTATTCTGGTTTCTCTCAAATACCTGTGTCAAAGGAAAAGACCACCATTACTTGCCCTTTTGGAACCTTTGCTTATAGATGTATGCCTTTTGGTTTATGTAATGCACCTGCTACCTTTCAAAGATGTATGACTGCTATATTCTATCACTTTTGTGAAAAGATTGTTGAGGTTTTCATGGATGATTTTTTCGCATATGGAACTTCTTTTGATGATTGCTTAAGCAACCTTGAACGAGTTTTGCAGAGATGTGAGGAAACTAATCTTGTCTTGAATTGGGAGAAGTTCCACTTTATGGTTAATGAAGGTATTGTCTTGGGGCATAAAATTTCTGAAAGAGGCATTGAAGTTGATAAAGCTAAAGTTGATGCTATTGAAAAGATGTCGTGTCCTAAGGACATTAAAGGTATAAGAAGTTTCCTTGGTCATGCCGGTTTTTATAGGAGGCATTAAAGACTTCTCAAAAATTTCCAGGCCTCTGACTAATCTATTACAAAAAGATGTTCCTTTTGTCTTTGATGAGGATTGTGTAGAAGCATTTGAAATACTTAAAAAAGCTTTGATTTCAGCACCCATTGTTCAGTCACCTGATTGTAATTTACCCTTTGATGTTATGTGTGATGCTAGTGATTATGCTGTAGGTGCTGTTTTAGGACAAATAGTTGATAATAAATTAAATGTTATCCAATATGCTAGTAAAACTCCAGACAGTGCCCAGAGAAATTATGCTACTACTGAAAAAGAATTTTTTAGCAGTTGTACTTGCTTGTGATAAGTTCAGACCTTATATTGTGATTCTAAAGTTGTTCACACTGATCATGCTGCTATTAAATACCTATGGAAAAGAAAGATGCTAAACCTAGACTTATTAGATGGGCTCTCCTACTAAAAGAATTTGATTTGCATATTATTGATAGAAAAGGAGCTGAGAACCCCATTGCAGACAACTTGTCTAGGTTAGAGAATGTTCTTGATGACCCACTACCAATAGATGATATCTTTCCTGATGAAGAACTACCTGTCATAAATGCTTCTCGTACGGCTCCATGGTATGATGCTTATGCCAATTATATTGTTGCTAAATTTATACCACCTAGTTTCACATACGAGCAAAATAAAAAGTTTTTCTATGATTTAAGACATTACTTTTGGGATGACCCACACCATTATAAAGAAGGAGTAGATGATGTTATTAGACTTTTGTGTACCTGAGCATGAACAGGAACAGATCTTACGCAAGTGTCACTCCGAGGCTTACGAAGGACACCATGCTGTAGATAGAACTGCACATAAGGTATTGCAATCTGGTTTTTATTTGCCTACTCTCTTCAAGGATGCCCGTAAGTTTGTCTTGTCTTGTGATGAATGTCAAAGAATTGGTAACATTAGAAGACGTCAAGAAATGCCTATGAATTATTCACTTGTTATTGAACCATTTGATGTTTGGGGCTTTGATTATATGGGACCGCTTCCTTCATCTAATGGGTATACATATATTTTAGTTGCTGTTGATTGCGTTACTAAGTGGGTAGAGGCTATTCCATCTAGTAGTGTTGATCATAACACCTCTATTAAGATGCTTCAAGAAATTATTTTTCCGAGGTTTGGAGTCCCTAGATACTTAATGCCGGATGGTGGTTCACATTTTATTCATGGTGCTCTTCGTCAGATGCTTGCTAAGTATGATGTTAATCATAGAATTGCATCTCCATATCATCCACAGTCTAGTGGTGAAGTAGAACTGGGTAATAGAGAGCTTAAATTAATTTTGCAAACGACTGTTAATATATCTAGAAAGAATTGGTCCAAGAAACTTGATGATGCATTATGGGCCTATAGAACTGCATATAAAAATCCTATGGGTATGTCTCCATATAAAATGGTTTATGGAAAAGCATGTCACTTACCTCTCGAACTAGAACATAAGGCATATTGGGCCATTAAAGAGCTCAATTATGATTTCAAACATGCCGGTGAGAAGAGACTATTTGACATTAGCTCACTTGATGAGTGGAGAACCCAGGCCTATGAAAATGCCAAACTGTTTAAAGAAAAGGTTAAATGATGGCATGACAAAAGGATACAAAAACATGAGTTTAATGTAGGTGATTATGTATTGTTATACAACCCTCGTTTATGATTTTTTGCAGGAAAACTCCTCTCTAAATGGGAAGGTCCTTACGTTATCGAGGAGGTCTATTGTTCCGGTGCCATAAAAATCAACAACTTCGAAGGCACAAATCCGAGGGTGGTGGACGGTCAAAGAATCAAACTTTATATCTCAGGTAATCCTATAAATGTTGAAACTAATGTTATTGAAACCGTAACCCCGGAGGAGTATATAAGGGACACCTTCCAGAATGTTTCAGCCTCCGAAAAGGATGAGGTATGTGGTACGGTAAGTAAACCGACTCCAAAACAGTTATAATAGCAATTTTCTCCGTTTTGGAATATTTAAGAAAATAGGAAAATAAGAAGCAGTTCGGAAAGGACACGAGGCGTCCACGAGGGTGGAGGGCGCGCCCTACCCCCTGGGCGCGCCCCCTGCCTCGTGGGCACCTTGTGTGCCCTCTGGGCTCCGATTTCTTGCACGATACTTCTTTTGGTCGATAAAAATTCATTATATAATCTCCCGGAGGTTTTGACCACCATACCACACAAATATCTCATGTTTTTCTTTCGAGCTGTTTTCTGACAGATCTAGATCACCATGACGTCTTCAAGTGCCCCCAAGGACAAGTTTTTCGAGAGGGTCATCAACCCCTACCTCGCGGAGGTGCTGCAACACCCTCAAACCATTGAGTTGCGTGAGGGGGTGTTGCACATCCGCGATGTTGAGGGAGCATGGAGACAAGACTAGAAGCAATGGAGCAACAAGTTTTCAAGTGGCAGGGGATGGTGGAACACGGAGTCGACGCCAACCACATGATGATCACGGAGTTCAGCAACAATAACAAACTGGATTCCAAGAACATTGGGGAGACCATCTTCAAGGTTCACGAGAAAATTGAGCACCTCCAAGCCTAGATCTATGACCTGCAAAACCAAAACTGTGGGTATGAATATAGATTCAAGAGGATGAGTTTGGCTGCAGATTTGAGGATTCCAGAGACTCGATCATCCTTCTATTATGGTGATCCTATGCCTTGGAAGATGGACGACAAGCCTACATCATCAACAACTCCATCATCACTACCACCAAAGGAGAACTGAGTATCGGGTATGGGCACTCCCCTTGGCAACTGCCAAGCTTGGGGGAGTGCCCCGGTATCGTATCACCATCACACTTTCATCTATACCATTTTTCTTAGTTCGATCCTTTTGGTAATATCTTGATCTAGTAGAATAAAGTTCTAGTATGATTTAGTTTTGAGTTTTGTTTTATGATCCTTCTATGTAATCGAGTCTGTGAGCTATATATAATAAGGATTTTTTTGAGTCAAGGGCTTGGTTATCTTGCTATGGTCTTGACAAAAAAGAGAAAGAATAAAAAGAAATATAGAGATCATATTGATCTTATGGAGAGTAATGACTTCACATATAAAGAGTATGATGAATAAAAGTTATTGAGAGTTGACAAACATAGTTTTGGTCATCGTTGCAATTAATAGGAAGTAATAAAGAAATAGAGGTTTTACATATAAGTATACTATCTTGGACATCTTTTATGATTGTGATCACTCATTAAAATATGACATGCTAAAAACTTGATGTTGGACAAGGAAGCCAACGTAATGAGTTATGCTTTCTTACAACCGAAATAAATTATATTGTCATGGATCATCCAACATGTTGAGCTTGCCTTCCCCCTCATGCTAGCCAAATTCTTTGCACCAAGTAGAGGTACTACTTGTGCTTCCAAATATCCTTAAGCCCGGTTTTGCCATGAGAGTCCACCATATCTACCTATGGATTGAGTAAGATCCTTCAAGTAATTTATCATTGTTGCAAGCAATAAAAATTGCTCTCTAAATATGTATGATCTATTAGTGTGGAGAAAATAAGCTTTATACGATCTTGTGATGTGGAAGAAATAAAAGCGACGGACTACATAATAAAGGTGCATACACAAGTGGCAACATAAAGTGACGTTCTTTTGCATTAAGATTTCGTGCATCCAACCATAAAAACACAAGACAACCTCTACTTCCCTCTGCGAAGGGCGTATCTTTTATTTTTGTATTATGTATTATGCAAGAGTCATGGTGATCTCCACCTCTCCTTTTTATACTTTATCCTTTGGCAAGCATTGTGTGTTGGAAAGATCCTGATATATATAGCTAATTCGATGTGGGTTTTCATAAACTATTATTGTTGACATTACCCTTGAGGTAAAAGGTTGGGAGGCAAAGCTATAAGCCCCTATCTTTCTCTGTGTACGATTAAAGCTTCATACCCATAAGTATTGCATGAGTGTTAGCAATTGTGAAAGACTAAATGATAGTTGAGTATGTGGACTTGCTGAAAAGCTCTTATATTGACTCTTTCCAATGTTATGATAAATTGCAATTGCTTCAAGGACTGAGATTATAGTTTGCTAGTTCTCAACAAAGTTTCTGATTCATACTTTACATTGTGAATAAGATTGTTACTTTAGCATAAGAAATCATA